>NW_014009159.1:0-4439 GCF_000611645.1 Monoraphidium neglectum
CGGCCTACCCGCGCCGAAGCGAGCAGATCACGCGATCAGCGATCGGTGCCTCTCGGGCGGAGTCTCCTGTGTTGTGCTGTGAGCGTCGCAAACGTGTCGTAATGAATTTACATTAATTATTCTAGCGGGCTGGCTTGCTTTGGGTGGCTGGTTTGCTTAGCGCGAGTGAGACAGCTGTGTTGGCCGGGCATCAGGTTCAGGCACATCACCCGTGCCCCAGACGATCAACAGACAGCGTTCCCCCACGTGTTTCGAGCTTTATATCATGAGTTCATCCCATACATAGTGCGCACTCTCTACGGGTTACAGCGGGTGACACGCCCAAAGGGTCAAGTTAATTTCCTGAGGCCGGGGACCCAGCCATTGCGGGTTGGGCAGTCGGGTGTGCAGCAGGCAGCATCCCTCCCTGGAAAAGCAGTTGGGGTATCTCTGTCCATACTTGGAGTCATATCAGGAAACTTTGTTCAATACTGTCACTAAGAATGAAGCCTACACTTCATGTCTGGGACGCCTTTTCAAATTTGGCACCATCACAGCGACATGGTCCCTGCCAAAACACATGTATTTCCACTATCGCGCACGGGCTGATAAACAAACAATAGTTATTGCTGACAACCCGTTCCACGCGGACACGGACGCCTGAGTGTTGAGAGGTGCGGGCTGGGCTCTTCCAGCAAGGGTGCCTGCTCGAGCGTCCATTTGCATCTATGGGTGCACCGAACTCATTCGATCTTATGAGGGATATGCAATGACAATGCTGAGCAGCGGGCGCTGATGGGCCGCGCGGCAGCCGCCACCACAGATCAGCACCAGCAGGCGGACCTTGCCTGCCGGTCTTGGCTCCATCGGCCACTGCTTGATGTCTGTACCACTATGGGTTGGCCTTTCACATATGATTTGTGGGTGAACCTCACATTCGTGGTCTGCATGTCGATGCACTCAGGCGGCGCAACATCAGATGTTCAACAATTCCCGCTCCACCCCGCCTGCTACCTTCCCCATCTGCCCCAGTGCCGCCCCTGCAACAAGAGCTCTGCAAGTTGCGGATTACTCGCTCGTGCCTGCCAAGCACAACCACAACTGGAGGAATTCCCCATGCGAGCAACATGCATCCCGGTCCGGCGGTCACACCGGCCGCCCGCGTGTGCCTCCTTCAAGGTGCGTAGTAGAGCAGCTGTGATGCGGCTGGTGCTTAATCGATTGCTTTCATGACAAGGGGCAGGTACAAGCAGGTTGTCCAGCTGCGCCAGGCATCACCTGCGTGCCTTGAACTCCCGCTTCCCGCGAATGCCAACACTACACGTTACGGCCGCTGGCCATCCTCGACCCGCGCGTGTCCAACCGGCGCAGGTATGTGATGGCATCCGCGCTGATCTGACTATCAAGACTAAAGGAGAGCGGCATAGGCGGGCGCAGCGCAAGGCCGCCTGGGTTTGTCCCCTGGCCGTGGCACCCCGCTCTTGCGACTCGGACACACGTGACTGCAAGGCACTTTCCAGTGTGCTGTTCCTCAGTATGCATGGCAATTTCCAGTTGACTGTTTCCCCGCCTGTGCTTTGCTCGCCAGGGAGTTGCGACCGTGACTTGACGCAGCGAGTGGTCTTGTTCTTGGTCCCCCCTCCATTTTTTGAATCCTCGTTGTTTCCTTGCGCGTGCTCAATGCGTGAGCTGTTCGGGGGTTCTGTGATGAGTGCTCGTCCAAGTAAGAAAAGAGCACTATCCGCTTCTCATGTCATAACGCTGAGGGCCACAAGCAGGCGGCATGTGCAGGTGGAGCAGCAGCAGCAGCAGCAGCAGCGCCGCAGTATCACTAGTAGCAGCTGCAGCGCCCTGCTTGTGCCCGCTTGTCACAAGCCCGCCTGTTTCCGCTTGTCACAGGCGCAGGAACAAGCGAAAGACAAGCCGGGCTTGTTTCCCGCCCGTGACAAGCGAGCCCACAAGCCCGCTTGTCTTTTCCAACGCGACAAGCGGGCCCGAGCACAAGCGGCCTTGTTCTCTCGCCACAAGCGATACAAGCGAAGGACAAGCCGCTGCCCTTAGTTACCGACGAGAGTGGTCACCACCGTAGACACCGCACACGGCAGGTGTGGCACGGACAAGTGTTAATCTTATATAATTTTGATGTTGCCGCGCGCCTCCCGGTGATTGTTTCGCGGTCGCGCTGGGTGTCGGGTAGTCATACTGGGCGCTGTATGGGGTGCCTAGCCAAGCCTACTCCTACTCACCTACTCCTGGGTTGGCAGCTGCACAGGAGCCTGCGCGTACGCTCAATGACTTGCAAAATACATACCTTTTACTTTTTCGCGATCGGGGGCGGCAGTGGCCCACGGCCGCTACCCGCGGGTGACTCGGATCGGGACAGCGGCCAGCCGCGTGAATACCACATAAAAGCCTTGAAGTGATCAGAGTATGCATCAATCCCCTGCAACGCTGCAAAGCCTTGCGCTGCCCACCCAAGAACCCGAGGCCCTGCAGCGCACCACACCTTGAAGCGGCTCGGGGGGCGTGGGCGTGGCACCGTCCTTCCGCGGGTCCCAGGGACACGTCTTGCCGCACTTCCGCCACATCCCTCTGGGGTCAAACAATGCTGGTACCACCTTCCCACCGGCTGAGGTTTGCAGGACTTGGGTGATCAGGGAGCCGACGTTTGCTGTGCTGTCGTCACAAAACAGCCAAGTGTTTGGCTGCTTGGGGGCGGGCAACGCGCGGCGTGCCGCCGCGTGGGGCAGCGGGCTCTCGAAGCAGGCCGCCCTGTCCGCAGGGGCGGCCGCGCCGCCCGCGTCACCTGCCGGTGGTGCTGCCATAATGCCGCCAGGCGGGGTCCACCAACCCGGCACCTGCTTTGGGTCCAGCATGTGCGCCAGTGTGTCGCGGGTGATAAGCAGGGCAAATGCGTCATTGCCGCACAACTGGATGCTGGGCGCGTCCACTGATGTCAGCAGCTGCCCCAGGTCCATCAGGCCGGATGCGGCGGCCATGCTGGCCGCACCTGCTGAGGCGACATTATTTCGGAGGAAAGAAGAAGAGGATCATGAGCAGCAAAGGGGGCCTCTGAGTACATGTCACGATTCAGCACGGACGAGCCGCAAAACTTCTGCAGGGCAGCGTAGATGCCGCATCGGCCGCGGCCATGACCTGGGTAGGACATGTGGGCTGGCCACAGCTCTCTGCGGCAGCGCGTCTCCACCCATGTGGACCCCAGTGTCGTATTGGCACCCACGCCCCCCAAAAGGACACACAACAAAACAGAATACTCATCACCTCTTCGCCTGCCAGACGATGAGCTCTTTCTACAAGGCTGGGGTGGATGCAGCAGGAGCGCCAGCAGCTGCTGTGCAAGCAGGAAGCAGGCAGGGCTCTGGAGCGAGACAGCGAGAACCGATGGTCGTAAGACCCAAATATATGTTTCTGATCATGTATACACGCGTTCAGACATTTTAAGGCAGTGTTTGACAGCAGCCTGTCCAGGTGCGGGGCCCGACAGTGACGCTCGGTCTGCAGCTGTCAATCGCACCGCGAAGCCCGAATTATTACACGTTTACATGTTTGATGGTCATTTGCACAGCCACGACGCGCCCGGACCCCGCCAGCCCAGGAGTAGGTGAGTAGGAGTAGGCTAGGCACCCCATACCTGGGCGCTTGGCAGTGATAAACTACCAATACGCAGTGCATCTTCACGCAGCAGTGCAGTTTTTGCCGAATCGTGCGTCGGGTGGAGTTTGGCACTACTGCCACAGTGGTGCTTCACTGCAGCGCGCGCGTTTGTCAGCAGGCGCGCTTGAGCGAGAGCCCCATTCTCTTCCTCTCTTGCACGCTTGCCTGCGATGTTTAAGTGGATTTTCTGAGGCCCTGCATCATGCAACATGCCGTATTCTAACGACAGGTTGGCAGCCCCGAGCCCTGGCTGCCTCTTGTTGCGGTTGGTTGCGCCCAACATTGCTGTTCCGCATGCAGTTGGGGATAGATGCAGTGTGCACAAGAGGCACACACACGAAATTCTGGCAGACTCTTGGCACAGACAGCTCGGTTTTGCGATGCACTGTGGTTTTGAGCGCGTAAGATGTTGTGGTGCAGCTTGAATCTGCACACGAGCGTGTGTTGCATCGCAGCGCTGCATCTGGCTGTCTCCTCAAGTGTTCTGCGGACATTTCGAGTATGGTGGCGATGTGGGTACACCCGGCAGTGTCAGCGTGTGCAGCAGCTGCATCAGCTGCCGCAGCCGCAGCCGCCCCATCACTGGGCAGGGTCACAGTAGCAAGTGCAGTAGCATCGGCAGCAGCGGTGCAGCAGCAGTCACCTCCTTGGCCCATGCAGCAAATCAGTGGGTGCGCCCGCGCCCGTGCAAATGTACTGTGGTTGATTCTTGAGACATTGAGGCATCGGAGGCCTATGGCGAACGGACCGGGATCCGGATCGGGGGGCTGACCAGGTGGTTGGCT
>NW_014009158.1:0-4438 GCF_000611645.1 Monoraphidium neglectum
CCGCTCGCCCACGCCAGAGCCGAGCCGCAACAGGAACCGTGCTCGCGCGCCCGCCCCGCGCGACGCACGGCGCTCAAGAGGCCAGGGCGTCGTCCCTCTGGCCCCCACTGGCAGTACGCTTCATCAGGAATGATAGAATCAATGCAATTGTCAACAATCGGCCATTGCGAGCAAGTATTCAAATCCCTCCAGCAACTCCAGTAGTCTAAAGGCAGTTTCAAGCCCAAAAGAATGCTCACTGGTGCTGAGGAAGGGCGCCCCGTCGACGTCCGTTGACTGGTCAAAGTGCAGCACCTGGTCAGCCTCGCCATGCAGGATGCGGAAGGGCACGCGCCGCTTGCCAGCGGGGCGGCAGGTGCCGCGCATGGGGGCGCCGATGCCTCCGATGATGTCCACGGCGGCGGCGACCTGGGGTAGCGTGGGGAGTGCATGCGCGCGCATGTGTGTGTGTGTGTGTGTGCATGTGTGTGCATGTGTGTGCATGTGTGTACATGTGTGTGCATGTGTGTGTGTGTACATGACAAATCCCAACTGCTTTGTTCAGATCTGGAGATAACCACAGCAACCAACAGCTATGAACACCACACAATGACTGACAAGGTTTGAGTTCACCTTGTTGGGGATGACAGAGCTGGTGCAGAGGAGGTTCTCGAGCATCATGCCGCCCGCAGAGGTCCCAGTCAGGTAGATCTGCGAGGGGCATGGCATGATGGGGTTGGTTGTGGGTGATCAGGTCTCGTGGGAGTTGGCTGTTTTTTTTGGGGGGGGGATACAAAGTGGTTGTGGTTGATTTTGGGTGTGGGGATGGGTGGGTCTGGAACACCTAGCTGCGACTCTGCAACTTCGGCCAGCTGCTCCTCTGTCTGCAGCAAGCGCCCGCCGCCGGCAGCGCCGGACCCCCTATCCCGCCGCCGTCTTCTCGTCCCAAACATCCCCTGGCGTCGTGGAGGGCGGGCGCTCGCAGCCCCATCCCACCAGCGCAGCCCGGGCGGCGCCCGCCCCGCCGCCGCCGCCCTCAGCCAAATCGTGCACCCTTCGTAATCTGCATCAATGCACGCGTCACGTCGGGCAAAGGCCCGCAAACGCCGTCGTCCCGCAGGTGCTTTTGTTGACGCCCCCCCCCCCCACACTCACACATGCACACACACGCACACACACGCACACACATGCACACGCGCGCGCATGCACGCATGCACGCACGCACAAAAAATGCGCACCCGGGTCTTGTCGACGCTCAGCCTCTTGGGCAGCAGGTTGAATATCTTCTCAATGTAGCCCACGTCGTCCACGCCCGCGTCGATGCAGGCGCCCACGGAGCAGCGCCAGAACGGCAGCGACCAGAACTGCGCGCGCGCGCCCGCCGGATTCGTTTTCATCGCGGGGCGCGGACGAGTCGGCGTGCTGGCCGCGCGACGGGCTGGTGTCTGCTGCTGGTGTCTGCTGCTGTAAGCAGCTCGCCTGGCCGGCGGGCAGGCAGTGCGCTCCCACGCACCCCCGGCCGCCCCCCGCTTTGCCGCACGGCGCGCTGGAGAGCCTCTGTACCCCAACAGCAGCCAAAGTTCCGCGCGTGAAGTTCTCACCGTGCGCTTGGTGAGGTCGCCGCCGGGGCTGGTGGCCTGCGGGTACACGATGATGACGTCATCACGGTGCGGCCCGGTGGCCAGGGTGTCCCAGACGGGGGTGGCGTCACTCGCGGGCACCGTGTAACCCATCTGCTTGCTGATGTCCCCCATGTCGGACCAGTACACGCCTGGCGGCCGAGGGCGAGGGAGGGGAGGGGTGTAATAACATTTGTTTCGAGCGTCAAGGGTCGGTTGCAAAGCCGGCGTCAGGTTGCCCGCGCCGGCGGCTGCTGCGACGGCCCCGGCCGGCTGCAGGGTCGCCGCGCCCGCCGCGCTGGCAGAGGCGCCATCCGCACGCGCGCGCGCGCCGCCGGGTCGCGGGCGGCCGCGTTCCCACGTCGGCTCTGCGCGGTGACCAACTCGAGGTGGTGACGTCATCGTGACCTCACCGTGCATGTGGACCCACACGGGGTACTTCTTGGCGGCGTCGTATGTGCGCGGGAAGAAGATGTTGAAAGTGCGCTCGCCGCCTGCCGGTCATTTTATTGTTGGGGGAAGTGGTGGTGTCTAAGGGCGGCAGAAAGAGAGAGAGAGAGAGAGAGAGAGAGAGAGAGAGTGTGTGTGTGTGTGTGGAGCGCCGGGACGCCGCGGCGGTTTTCCGAGTCGCTCAAAACGGCCAGGCGGCCGGGCCCGCCAGCGGGGTGCGGCGGGCGCGGCGGCGGCGCGGCTGCGCACCCTGGTGGCGGATGGCCACGGTGCAGGTGGGCACGAGGGGCGACTTCAGGTCGCGCCACTTGCCGCCCGCCGCGGCGCACGCGCAAGGGAGGTCGCCCGACACGCAGTTGGACCCTTTGGCGTCGGCGGTGCCCGCCGCCGCGACGAGCGCGACCGCCACGACGGCCACGAACGCGATCCAACGCATGTTGGTGTACCAGAATTTCACGCACTGATATGGGTCTATAACGGGGCCCAGTAGGTATGGCTGTTGCGCGCGCGCTCGCTGATCATGTAGGTTATGCTAAGTCAAAAATAAAGGAATACATCACAGTATCCATTTTTTGGTGCGAGACTCCACTGAAAGCCCCGCACGCGCAGTTTCCACACACCGCGGTGACCATGTGCGCGTCCTATTTTGCCGTACCGAGAAACTGGTGCTCTCCACAGCCGCCGGCACTGATGCGACATACGAACGGTATCTTTTGATAAATTGATTGCGGACATCGCGTGGAGCGCTGCGACAACTGATCATGAGTGTTGCTCACTGGTACCGCAGGCGCACGGACTCACCAGGCGCAGTTGCCCAGTCAAGCCAACTCGGCTCGCTCGGCCCCCTTGCAACCCCGAACTCGAATCCAAACTGATGCTTGACCCAATACACAAATGCGTCAGAACCGAAAGGCGGCCCCGCATTGCCGACAGGACAGCCCGCCAGCGACACCGGCCCCCTTTCGCCCTTGGGGCTGCACCCAAACTCTTCACCCAAAATCGCCAACCGGGTGATCGCCCGCCCGGCGGCACCTCTGCATTACCAGCGACATTCGCGTGCGCCTAAATGGCGCAAACCAGACCAAGAACGACGGCCAGAAACGACTCCGAGCTGCAGCCCGCCGTCAATGCCTTTCCTGCACTGCGTCGCACGCTGAGTTCAGCCGGCCCCTGCGCCCCCACCCCCTCTTGCGCGCCGCGGGCCGCCCGGCAGCTGAACCCTCCCTCCTGGCGATCCTGGGGTGAGCCGAGGCCGTCGCTCCCAATAGGGGATTTTTGAATGGGTTCTGACACCCTCGGTTTTACAAGGGTTCCCACACCAGCCACACGGGGCCGAGCCACCGCGGCCAGCACTAGCCGGCGGGCGGGGCAACAAGGGGAGAGCCTGCCAGCTGCAAAGGCGCAGCCCCAAGATCCAGCTGCAGCTGCGGCCGCTGTTATCTGCGGCGATGCATCCAAAGACAGCCCCCTGCCAAACTCGCATCCGCGCCTCAAAAAAGATTTGCGTTGAAGAGCGCACACCGCGGCCTACCAACGCCGCGCTCAGCTCACTGACAGTAGCCCCACCCTCCCCGCCGCCGCCGCCACCGCCGTCGCGCTGCCCTTCGGCGCGGCCAGCACCGCGGCAAACGCCGCGCCCCCGTTCCCTCCGATGTTGGTCTCCTCCCGCGCCAGCACGTGGCTTCCCGGCGGCTTCTCGGTCAGCGGCAGCGGCAGCAGGCCGAGGCTCTCCCGCAGGTACCCCCCCTGCCGCTCCACGAGCCCCGCCACCGTCACCGCCTCCGTCGCCTCCGCCGCCGCCGCGCCCTGCCCGCCGTCGGCCGCCGTGTCACCCGCGAGGGAAGCTGCCGAGGGGGGGGAGGGAAGCTGCTCGTAGTACAGCTCGACTGCATCCGTCACGGTGAGGCCGGCCTTCTTCCGGAGCCGCTGGAACCTGGGGGGGCGGCGGGCGGCGGGGCGGTGACGTCATCATGATGTGTGCTCAGGCGCGTCCAGCCTTGTACAGCGATGGCGTCAAGTGTCAGCCCGCGGTGACACAGCCCCGGCTGCCGCCCTGATTGGTGCAGTTGTGGAATCCCAGGGCGCAACGCCAGCCAGCCTGGGCCCCTCAAAGCAGTTATCCCGCAGCGACGGGTGCGGGTCAACCCCGGTCAAACGGCGGTCAAACGTGCGCGCCTGTTGACCAGCTCGCGCGCCATGCCGGCCTCGATGAGGGAGGGGTCGTTCCGCAGGTCCAGCACCGCCAGCACCTCCCCATCACCTGGGATTGGCGGATTGGAGGGGAGGGGTGTGCGTTTCTTGAAGAGTGTGTGTGTGCGTGTGTGTGTGTGTGTGTGTGTGTGTGTGTGTGTGTGTGTGCGCGCGTGCGCTTTGAGGGGTGGGTGGGTGAG
>NW_014009157.1:0-4432 GCF_000611645.1 Monoraphidium neglectum
GCTGTGGAGGGGGCGGGGCAGATGCATGGTGGCGCTCTAGGCGATGCGCGGGGCGCGGTGCAGGGCGGCGCGCGGGGCGCAGCGCAGGGCGACGAGCAGGGTGCAACGCAGGGCGAAGCGGGAGGGGAGCCCGGGGTTGTGGCGAGGCTTGCTGCCCTGGGCCTGCCCGATATCAGGGCCCCGGCCGCAGCGGCCGGCGCCGAGGCGGCAGCTGCCGAGCAGCTGCAGGACGCTGCCTGCGACGCCTGCAGCTGGGCCGTGCTCGCGGCCGAGGCGCTGGGACTGCCGCCCGAGCGCGTTGACGCGGTGAGCGGCGGCGTGCAGGCGGCGACTGAGGAGGCGGGCGGGTGCCGGCGGTTTCTGGGGATGGAGTACCCACGGCTGCGGCGCGCGTGTGCGGCGGGGGAGGTGGGTCTGGTGAGGGCCTGGATGGACCGAATCGCGGCGCGCGGCAGCTGAGATATGCAGTTGGCGTGAGCGCTCACTCACTTTGCAAATGGCTCCAGAATGATGCCACATGTACATGCTGCAAGCGCGTTGCGGGATTTCCGGCGTTGCACAGCCGACCCTTTGTCGGCATGGGGCCTGGTGCTGTGAGCACTGCCTGCTCAGGCACAGTTGATTGGTGTGGTCATTGCCATGGTCCTAGTGCTGCAAATCGAGGTTCCCTGATTGTACCCATTTCTGGACATGTTCCTCCTTATTTCACGGCGCATGCAATTCATCCAGGCGCATGCACTTCATCAAGGCGCATGCAATACATCAACACGGCGCGACGCGCCAACCGGGCTGCCCACTGCGACTAACTAGCCACCCAATCTTGAGGGTGCTCACGTGTGCCGAGTGTGTCTGTGCAGCGTTTGCGCTTGCCCCTGGTACGCTGTCCCCCTTGGTTGAGGATCCACAGTGCATCATTGTCTCGGCGTCATCGCCTTCCAATAAAACCATTGTGTTGTAGAGCGAAGTAAAGCCTTTACCTGAGGGTTTCAGTAGGATGACCTCGCAATCCGGGCGCCACCGTCACGCAGCAGGCCCTGTGCCATGCGATCTCCCCGGGCAGGGCAGTCTGCCTGCACGCCAGCAGTAAGGAAAGACATGTCATAATAGCAAACAAAGTCCTGCTCTGTCCGTCAATAGCAGCAATTTCAGCAACGTCCTTTCCAGATTGAAGCAGCGGCGCCCCGCGCATACATGTGGCGGTACGGCCGGGCGCCGGAGCTGCCACAGGCTACAGTTTGCGAGGGCACCGGCCAGATTCAAGGCTGGGGGGATTTGGATATGGCAGATCTCAGCGGGCGCCTTACAGAGGCGACATGTCTTAGCCCTGGCGCGCGCAGGTTGGTGTTGTGCCCAAACGGCCACAGGCCACTTTTTGTGGAGTGATCTGGTACTCGGAGGCACATCAGGACTTGGCACTCGTGTCAGCATGAGGGCACCAGGTTGCAGGCCAGGAACACGGGAAGGGCTAGACAGGCGCGATGCACCGCGCATCAGCAAGCGGCGCCGCTGCCAGCGGCTGCGCCGCGCCGGTCAACCCTGGGTCAACCCCCCTTTTCCCGTGTTTTAGTTGTTCACAACGCACTGTCAAGTCGCCACGGCAAGTTCCAGACCGGTCTTGTGGTGCCATGCGCTCGTTTGAAGCGGCCTTCCGAGCGGCCTTCGTGCAGAAACGTACATCTGACCCTCTCCATTCCACGACAAGCTTACAAAAGGCAACCCTCACACAAAATCCATCATACCAATGATACGGTAATTATCAAACTCTTACACAAATACATACTCACTCACATATTGTCTGTCCCGATCTCTTCAACGCAACAACGATCCTCAAGCAACAGCGGACTACACCTACACGACTACAGACTACGTCTTCAGATTCACGCTGTGGCTGGGGCGTTGACTGCACCTCACGCCCCAGTCGCGGCAGCCTGCCGCACCCGCTAGTATGTGCTCTGCACAGAACGCAGCTGCGGCCCCCCGCCGCCAGAGCCACACACCCGCCAGTATGTGCTTTGCACAGAACGCAGCTGTGCCGGCTGGCGGCGGTGCAGGCCAGGGCGGCGCACCCGCTAGTATGTGCTCTGCACAGAACGCAGCTGTGTCGCCCCACCGCCAGCCCAGCACACCTGCTAGTATGTGCTTTGCACAGAACGCGGGTGTGCCGGCTCGCGGCGGCGCAGGCCAGGGCGGCGCAATAGCTAGTATGTGCTTTGCACAGAACGCAGCTGCGACACTCTGCGTGCCGCCAGAGCGGCACATTCGCTAGTACGTGCTCTGCACAGAACGCGACCGTATCCCTCTGTTGCGGCGCAGGCCTGGGCGGCGCACCCGCTAGTATGTGCTCTGCACAGAACGCAGCTGCGACCCCCCGCCGCCAGGCCGGTGCAACCGCTAGTATGTGCTTTGCACAGAACGCAGCTGTGCCGGCTGGCGGCGGCGCACGCCAGGGCAGCGCACCTGCTAGTATGTGCGTTGCACAGAACGCGGCTGCGATGCCCACCAGTGCACGTGGGAGCCTGTCGGAATCTCGCCCACCAAAAGTGGGGCAGCTTCCTGGCAGGTGGTTGTGGGGATCAGGAGTGCGGAGGTCACAACCTTAAATCCCTTAAAGGGACCCTGACTGAGACCAGGTAAGTGCAGCTACGCTGCCGAGGGGCAACACGCTGCGGGGGCCATTGCGTCCCCACCCTCTTTTTCCGATACGGCCGGCGTTCAAAGCACCGGCTCGTCCTCTTGGGTCCGCCGCACCTGCGTGGTTGCAACAAGCAAGCATAACTTGTCACTGGCAGTTCGCCGATAGCGCCATGGGCATTGATACAGACTCACCCATATAGAATCACCCAGGCTCACCCGGGTTCACACAGACTCACTTCATAACACGAGCAGGGGCGACTGCAGAAGCTGATGGCGGCAAGCGCCTGCCTCCCTCCCTTTTCCTCCGTCCTGGTTTGGCACCCAACACACCCGGGAGACATCCAGAACCTGCGGCCAGGCTGCCTGCTGCCCATAGTGGAAGACGCTGCATTGCACGACCGGCACAGGCAGCGGGCACACCCCGCTCCGCTTTGGGCGCTCTGCTGCTTGCCTCACACTTGCCACTTTGCGCCCCCTTGCAAGACGGTGACAGCCGACTATGACTCCAAGGTTGTCGACGCGTAGACTTCCATCGCAGTACTTGACTCACGAACAAGACTCACGGCACGCGGCCAGTGGGAGTTAACACTTGCAGACCTGGCCGCCGCATGCATGCATGGATGGAAGGCAGTATTCCTGAAGGCACAACGTGGCATGCGTCCTGATAGCAATCGCAACCGCCATCGCTGCCGTTGATGACTCAACCGTTCAGCCGGCAGGAGAGACGCGAGGCGCGGCTAGCCGGCCTGTGGCCAGCGGCCGCAGGCCGTGGCCACTGGTTAAGAAATGGACTGGCGGCGGACTGGGACTGGACTGCCATTGACCGCCAGCTTACAGCTCGGCAACAGGGCAGCGGGCAGAGTATTTGGTCAGGTTTCGCAACCGGACGAAGTATGGCGCGACACCCCCCCGTTAGTGTCGGGGTTCAGGTCGCCTTAGTGCCTATCTGGCTGGTGCTGCTGTTCTTGCGCATACAGGCAAGCAAGGGGCGTGACTGCAGATCGATATGCTGATAGGAAAAGGCTTCTTCCTATGATGCCCCCTGATTGACCAACGATTTGACTCTCAAGGTGCACAACCATCGACGACGTCAATAGCATGGGCCCCTCTCTGGATCTGCTTGATGATCAGGCTAGCAACTTTTGTTGCGCTACAGGATCACCTCTGGCCCGATTGCAAGGCCCGGCAGCCTCAAAACGCTTGCTTTGTCGGGTTCTTGGGTCACTCGGGTTACGCTGCCAACGTGGATGAGCCATTGCCTTGGATGGTCCTGCTGTGAGGTGTCGTGAAGAGGTCAATTCGACATCATCATCGTCCCTGGACAGCCTGCTGTCTCCAGTAAGATCTCGCTGCAAGCGGGACTTTTCCAGTGCCAGGACGCCATGCTTTCCGGCCTGCGCACTGTGGCACCAGCACATCGCTTGCCGCGATGCGTGCCAGCTGCCCCGCGGCCCGGGCGGAAGCCAACGCTCGTCAGGGTGGCTCAAACATCGTCGACAGAGACCGCTGCTGCCCCAGAGCAGCCCGTTGGTGGGGAGAATGAAGCTGCTGCGGACATCAATCTCGTCCAAGAGGCGTTCATGGGCCTGCGGGTGGACGAGCGCGCCGCGCACCAGCTTTCGCGCGCCGGGGGTGAGTGCGGCGCTCCCCACTTATTAGGGCGGGGCTGCGGCTCATTTTGATTCCTTGGGGGACCACCTGCAGCGGCCACGCGCCCCCGTCTGTACCGCATCAAATAGCCCCCCAGCACGCCACGGCCCCGCGCTGGCCGATGACGCCCGCGGCTGAGGCCCCCACC
>NW_014009156.1:0-4430 GCF_000611645.1 Monoraphidium neglectum
CCCTTCACATCTCCACCCAAACCGCCCACCGTGATGCCGAGACCCCGCAGCTCCTCCGGCGGTATCTGCATCGCCGCCAGCAGCGCCGCCGCCTGCTCCGCCATCTCGTCCGCCCCAGAGAAGCAGCGCCCCAGCGTCACCGAGCGGCTCGCGTTGTCGCAGATGCCGTGGCCCATGAACTTGGCCGGCTCGGGGGCGCCCGCCTGGCGGCGCTTCACCTTGAGCGTGAGCGCGCGCCCGCGCACGCCCGCGGCCGCGAGGCGGGCGGCGACCTCGCCGGCAATGCCCTGAGGGCGGTGTTCAGGTCACAACATCATATCAAAAGGTTGGAAAACAATATCAAGCGTCAGATGTCGTGGCCGGGCCGCAGGCGCGCCGCGCGCCACGGGGTACGCACAACGGCCGGCGCGCTGTCCCGGGCGTCTCGCCGCGACCCGCTTGTCTTGAGGCGGCCCCAAAAAGCGACAGCCGACCCCTCGCAACCAGAGCAACGTAATATACTGACCCGCCAAGGCAGGACGAATCCAATCAGCCGTTTGTCTCACCCTCAAGAACGTCTTTGCGTCCTCCAGGGCGCTGAACCGCACCCCCCAGTTGACCTCGGCCCCCACGCTCTTGCGCGGCCCGGGGCGCTCCACAGGCCTGTCGTCGCGGCCGTGAGCGTGGGCCCAGAGCTCTGAGCCGGCCTTCTGGCCGAGGCGGCGGCAGAGGACCTCCTTGCTGCAGGCGCGGACCTGGGGGCGGTGGGATGGGATGTGCGTTGGTGTGTGTGTGTGTGTGTGCGTGTGTTTGTGCGTGCGCATGTGTGTGTGTGTGTGCATGCGCGCGCGAGTGCGTGCGTGCGTGCGTGCATGGGTGCGTGCGAGTGCGTGCGTGCACGCGCGTGCATGCGCGAGCGTGTGCGTGCTTGTGTGCGTGTGTGTGAGTCTGCGCGCGCGTGCATGTACTCGTTTATGCAAGGCAGAAAGAGAGAGAGAGAGAGTGTGTGTGTGTTTGTGCGTTTGTGTGCACGTGATGGTGAAGTGTGCCTTTGAAACCGTGCGCTTGTGATCGTCTGTGTATGTAATAATGTGTGCGTATGTTTGGCAGCTCAGCGCCGCCCCGCCCCACCTGCTGCACCGTTGTGATGCCCAGCTCCTTGGCCAGCTTGCCCGCCATGGACCACCCCACACCTGGGGCAGGGTCGTGGGGGGGAGGGAGACGGGGGCACGAAGGTGGAGCAAGGCGGTTAAGGGTGTTGCCAGGTGAAATGCGGCCGTGGGCCAACGGTGCCGCGGCTGTCCGCACACCCACGCAGGCCCAGCTGCCTCTGGCAGCCTGGCAGGCAGGCGCTGGTTTCCTCGGCCGCTCGCTTGAGCCACTTGTGCCCCTGTGCACGGAAACTTTTCAGAAGAGCGTTGCAACAGAGCACGCTTGAACACCCATAGTCGCGGCGGGTAACCCCCCGACAGCCCACCGTGCAGCTGGTCGACCCGCAGCTCCGCCGTGAAGTCAAGCACCCTGTCACCCGTCACCCGGTACTGCCCATCGGGCTTGGCGCGCTTGGTGGCCTGCCGGGTGACACGGAGCGTGCAAGCTGGTGACGCTCCCGGCGCTGTGTGCAGGATGGGGTTGCAAGCAGCCAAGGGAACAGCCCGGCTCAGGCAGCAAGCACGCAAGCGGGCTGCCAGCCACAGGGCAGGGTTGTAATGGTGACAAGCCAGGAGCGGTGAAGAGGCACACACAGGGGAAGTGTGTGAGGGCTGAGACGTCGCCCCTCACCAGGCGGGCGACCAGGGGGTTGGGCCCGATGCCGACGCTGGCCGGGCAGCCGGTCGCCGCCTTGATCTGAGATCTGACGCGCCCCGCGATCTCCTCCGGGTCACCCAGGCCGGTGACGTCGAGGTACGCCTCGTCGCAGGAGAGGGGCTGCACCGCCGATGTCGTGCGCATGAGGATGCGGTACACCTGCAGAGGGGGGTTAGTGTAGGGGCCACGAAGGATGCGGACATGAGGGGGGCCAGATGTGCAACAAACGCGTGCCTGTTGCCCCACTGCCCACGGGGCATGAGCTGCTGCCAGCCAGGCGGCAGCACCAAAAACAACAGCCCCAGAAGCCCCTCGCCCTGCTGGCACTACCACACTAGCACACAAACCCCCACACAATTGAGCGCGTTAAGGTCTGCAGGCGTCCCGTGAGATGATGACGTGTGATCTGCAGACCTCCATCGAGATATCCTCGTATCGGTCAAACTCGTAGGGCACCACCACCAGCTCCGGGCACCGCCGCTTCGCCTCGGATATGAACATCCCCGCCCCCACGCCTGCCGCGCGCGCCTCGTAGTTCGCGCTCGACACCTCCCCGCTCCCGCGCTCGCTGGCGCTGTGGCAGACGGCGAGGGGGAGGCCGACGAACTCGGGGCGGCCCACGGCGGCTGCGGCGGCGAAGAAACAGTCCATATCGAGGTGCAGTATGGCGCGCTCCCTCGGCGCCGCGGCCGTGGATGGCGATCGCGACGCCGCGCCGTGCGGGCGGCCGGCGGCGGCGAAGGCGGCGGGGACGGGGGCGGCGGCGCGGGGGCCGACCAGGATGGGGCTCGGGCCGGCGTCAAGGGTCGGGGCTGACATGGCAGACTCCAGTCGTGCCTTCCAGCAGCCTTCGGGATGGGCGGCGTGGTTGTCGGGTGCAAGCGGTCGTTGGTGGCAGCTGGTGGGTCAGGTGCAGAAAGAGGATGAGCGAAGCCTGAGGGCCTGTGTCGCACGGGGTTTATCATGGTCTGTGCATGATTGCATCCGATCTGCGCTTCTCAAACCACACGCGTGTGAGCCGAGATCCCCTGCATGCCACCAAGAAGGCCCCACTGCATGCGCAAAAACACTCGCATTTGCGTGCCTGCATTCAGCACGCACATGCACACATGCACACATACACACACACACACACACACACACACACACACACACGCATGCGCACGCGCCTGCACACACACACATCCATACACACACGTGAAAGTTTGCGCACGCACGTGCGCAGGCGCGCGGCAACCCACCTATCCAGTGCAGCCGCGACGACCTGAAGTATGTCGCCATGAAATCCGGGTCGTCCGCCGTGGTGCGCGGCGCCATCTTCAAGACATCACAGTCAGCACGCAGCCGCGCCGCAAGCGCCTGCGCGGCCGCGAGCTGCCGCGGCCTCGACAGCGCCCGGTCCGGCGACTGCCGCTGCTGCTGCTGCTGCTGTTGCTGTTGCTGTTGCTGCTGATGGTGCTGCTCCTGCTGCTGCTGCTGGCTCCCGTCTGCACCATCAGGCGCAGCCCGATGTCTCCCATCTGCGCCGTCGCCCGCCAGCCACTCCTGCTGGCTAGCTTCCCTGCCATGAGCCCCACCATCATCCTGCTGCAGTCGTCCTTCGTCAAACATCTGCTGCTGCTCGTGCTGCTGCTGCTGCTGCTGCTGCTGCTGCGGCTCTCCCTGCTCCCCCTCCTGCCCTTGCTGCTCTCCCCCCTGCTCGTCCCGCTGCCCCTGCTGCCGCGCCTCCCCCTCCTGCTCCCGCTGCAGCCGCGGGTACAGCTCTGTAGCCACGACGCCCGCGGCCTGGTGGCGCGCAAAGTCGGTCAGCCGCCGCTGGTGGGGGGCGTCCCTGATGGTTTCGAGCGCAAAGTCCTTGACCTGGCCGCGGCAGGGGGAGGGGGAGCGGGGTGGCAGCGGGGTGGCGGTGGCGGCGGGGGCGGGGGCAGGAGGACCATGGATGGAACGGACGGCTGGTGGCTTGCGTCGCACATGCAAGAAGCCGGCGGTGCGCCGGGCGGAGCGCTGGCGAGGCGCCAGTGGGGCAGGCCAGGGGTACCACGCCAAAAGGGCAAACACAGGCCAAAATTGGAGAGCAGGGCTCCAAAGGAAACCCTGATACGGGTTTCGTGGTGGGAGCTTGGGCGGTGTGGTGCCAGGAGATGTGGGAGGAGGTGGGAAGCTGCCGGGCAACTCACCGGCAGCAGCTGCCCAGCGCGAAGGGAGGCGACCACCCACTCGGGCCGCACGATAGCCACGGGCTTTCTGGGTCCACAGGCAGGTGGAAGGGAAAACGGGATAAGGGGGTTTGCAATGAGAGGGGTCCGGCAAGGTGCTGGCGGTTGCCCTGCCATTCAGTCGGCGCCAAATCGAGCCTGCTGCTCCACAGGAGCCACGCTGGAGCCGCCGTCTATCCGCCTGCGACGCACAACGGCGCCACCAGTACAGTATTGCGTCACCGGGCCACCCACCCCAACAAACCTCCCGTCCCTGTCGTCCCCACGCGTTGGCCCAACCCCACATGCCCGACGACGCCCTCGTCCCACAACAGCCCCTTGGCCCCTGACCCGGCTGCTGTTTCAAAGGTCTTTCTCCCCAGTACGACCTGACCCCGTTCCACTTGCCCCTGACCTCGGCCCCAGTTGCCCCCGCCCCCGTTAGCC
>NW_014009155.1:0-764 GCF_000611645.1 Monoraphidium neglectum
CCCCTGTTGAGTGTCCTCATGGTGGACTCGAACAGCGAGTAGTACCACTGCACGCGGTAGCGCGTCTCACGCTTCTCAACCAGCACCAGCACAGACTGGTGGCGCGCGGAACAGGGGAGGGGAGGGAGAGTGGGTGGGGTGAGGGTGGGCTGGGTTGGTCGCCGCCGCCGGTCGCGCGAATCAGCCCACACGCACACACCCAGAGATTCCCGCAAGATGCAGGGAGCTCTGGCGCGCGGAGCCGCAGCGCACACGCCGTCTGTGCGCACTCGGCGTGCGCGCTCCATTGTGCAGCCCAGACCGTGCGTCGCTCCACTGACCCACGTCACGCGTGCTCCGCGCCGCCCCCCAGCCCTCTCTCTAGGCCCAATCCAAAACCCACAACCCCTTTTCGGCCCCAAGCGTCAGCCCACACCACCAGGATTCCCCCCTTAAGCCATGGGAACCAACCCCCAAGACCACGCCCCCCCCCTGGCCCCGGGGCCGACCCACCTGCAGCGCCTGCACGCTCGCGTCCCGCACGTGGAGCTTGGGGTCCCGCAGCCCGCCCCACACGCCGTCGATGAACGCCTTCACGTGCACGTTAAACACCGCGGGCGCGCAGTCCGCCAGCTCGCGCAGGATCAGCACCGCTGCGTAGCGCCGCCCCTCGCTCGGCTCCAGCCGTGGGTTGAGCCACGGCAGGGCGTCGCGAACCTGGGAAGGGGGGCCCCGGGTGTGAGCAGCGCGCAGCACGGCGGTGCGACAGCGCGTGTGTGCGGCGG
>NW_014009155.1:1141-3641 GCF_000611645.1 Monoraphidium neglectum
GCGCGTGTGTGCGGCGGTCGCCCTGCGCCCCGCCTGCACGTGCGCCACCCGCTCCGCCGCTGCCCCAACTCCTGCTCATCACCGCGCCTGCAGCGCCCGCCGGCCCTGCGTCCCGCTGCTCAAGAGTTTCGGAACAGCCAGCCGCCAATAAGCTTCTCAACCAGATCAGATCACAGCCCAGTAACTTCACACCCTGAACCCCAATGTCTCCCCACCTGCCGCTCCACCACGTCCGCCATCATGGGCCCCCCGCTGCGCACGAGGTGGCCCAGGGCCGTGGCCGCCACCTCGAGTAGCACCAGGTCCTGGCTGTCCTCAAACAGGCGCCGCAGCATAGAGCTGAAGTTGGCTGTGCGCGCCTGCAGGGGGGGGGGGTGTCGAGTGCCCCAGACGGCGGGGCGGCGCGATGGCGGGTGGGTTGGAGGTGGGCGTGTGGGGTGCCTTTGACTGGTCATCGGGCTGATCAAGGACAGGCTGGGGCGACGAAGGTGCATGCAACGCATCAAAGATGGTTCAAGGAAGCGAGAGGAGGGAAGGAGTGCTGGGTGGTAGGTCACGGACTGACGCGGCTGCGTGTCAAGCCAACCAGGCAGCATACAAGTATCTGCCTGCCGCTTCGAGGCGCAGCTTTGCGTGCGCTGCTGCAGCGATGCGACCACCAGCTGTGCAGCCAGCACTGCGGCGGCAGCTGCAGGGCGGCCTGCTGCTGCTGTGGGCTTGCAGTTCGCGGGCCTGTGCCATGATGGCTGCTACAGGGAGCGACGCTTGCAGTCTTCCGCGGCCGTCTGCTGACTATTGGTTGTGCTGCTGGCTACACGCCACCTCAGGCCATCCCCCGCAGCCGCCGTCGCGGCAGGCGCGTGAAGTCTGCTCAAATCTGACAACACTGCAGCCAAATGTCCTGCCCCCGCCATCTGCTCGTGATGATGCTCCAACGACCACGGCTTGCTGCTGTCTGCCCCGCCCGACCACACAAGGCGTCGCTGCCCTTGCCGACGCTGGTGCCCCCTGCCCCTGCTACATTTGCACTGCCCCTGCTATCCGTCCCACTGCTGCTCTTGCTGCTGCTACTGCTGCTACTGCTGCTGCTGCCGCTGCTGCTGCCGCTGCTGCTGCCGCTGCTGCTGCCGCTGCTGCTACTGCAGGTGCTTTGACCAGCGCAGCCCTCACCGCGTCATCCCCAATGGCCTTCATCGCAATAAGCTCCTCTATCGCCAGCACAGCCCCCAGGCGCTTGAACACGTCGGGGCTGAGGGGAGTGGCATCGCGGTCGGGGTGGGCAGCGGCCCGCACGGGCGGCCCCAGCCGGGCCGCGAGGGCCGCGGCGCAACGCAAGCTCCATCGCAGCACGCCGCAGCCGAGACAGCGGCGGGGCCGAGGTCATCGCCCGCCCGGCCGGCCACAGCGCCATATCGGGCACAACAGCATCTGCATCAGACTCCCGAACCATTGAAGGGAGCCAAGGCACGCCATTGGCCCACCGCTGCGCGCAGCTCGCCCTTCGCCCCCCCCCCTCGCACCTCTTGATCATAGCCTGCAGCCGCGCATACACCTCCTGCATGAACTTTGAGAATGCATCGGCGCTCAGATCGCGCGCCTCCGCCTCCACATACTCCAGCAGGTGGCGCTCGCCCTCGCGCCGCCGCTCCAGCGCGCCCGGCTTGCACAGGTCGTCCAGCAGGCGCGACAGCGTGTCGGCGCCGAGCCGCACACCACGGCCGGCTTGCGCGGCCTGCGCTGCCGATGACATCATCGCTGCTGCCGGGTTGGGGGGCCTCCGGGCGCCCAGGGCTGCTTCTTAGATCACTGACAATGCAGAGGCCCTGCCCAGCTCTGACAGGACCGAGACTCCATGATTTTTACTATTATATCTGATGCAAACAGCAGCCTGTCAAGCCGTGATTGCCTGGTACCATGTGCGCTCGTCACTTGACAACGCACTCGTGCCAAAGCTGCCCTATATATTGAGTATAAACCTACTTTGTTGTCAGCACGCTGATCAATTGTTCGCGACTTCAGAAAGTGCACATAATATTTACAGCTTTGACATCCTTGCTGCAGATCTCATTTGCAAAACTGTCGCTCTAGTCTGCTGTGAACACGCGAGTAGCGGCGTTGATAACGAAGAAGTACTTTCAGCATCCGCTGCATCGAACGCAGCGCTGCACGGCGCCACAGCCCAGGCAGCATCAGCGCAGGCGGGCGGTGCGGCGGCGCAGGCAAACAGCACGGTCGCCAGGCATGCCGCCGCTTGTCGACCGCCGCATTGGGTTCATGGGGTCGGGCCAGATGGCGGAGGCCCTGGCCAAGGGGCTCATCAACAAGGGCGTCGTGACGCCCAACCAGATCTGCTGCACCGACCCCGTGCCAGCAAGGAAGGAGTTGTTCAAGGGCTTTGGCGCCGCCGCCTACGACACATCCCTCGAGGTGCGTGGTATCTTGTATGTCGGTCCTGAAACGATACCTATCTTTTCAAGCTCAATGTCGTGGCTGCGCCCCA
>NW_014009154.1:0-769 GCF_000611645.1 Monoraphidium neglectum
AGGTACTTTGATGAGGGGGCTGATGAGGTGGCATTCCTCAACATCACGGGCTTCAGGGAGTGCCCCCTGGCAGACCTGCCCATGCTGGGCGTGCTGCAGGTGAGAACTTCACCGGGAACACTCGCCGTACTCTGGCCTGGTCCTGAATCTGTCAGTGAGCCCTGCCTCATAGACGCTCGGGATCGTTGGTCCTGGCAGAGGGCTGATTGGCTGGCCGTCGGGGTTCTGAGCGCCCTGATAGCACCTGCGGCTTCGACGGGCCTCCGGGGCATCGGGCAGGCAACCCCCCCCCCCTGATCCATGGGTGGAGGGCATGCGTGCGCTCAAAGGAGGGGAGGCTGCGGCCATCTTGCGGCCCCGGGGCCCCCCATGACCTCCCGCGCCTGCCCTCCATCGAACGCCCCCCACCAAATGCCATCCGTACAAACGCCGCTCAGCAAACGCCCTCCCTCCCTTGATCCCCGTGCCCCCCCCCCCTCTCAGGCCGCCAGCGAGCGCGTTTTTGTGCCGATGACTGTCGGCGGCGGCATCCGCGCGTTCAGCGCTCAGGGCAGGAGCTACAGCGCCCTGGAGGTCGCCTCTGAATACTTCAGGTGAGTTTTGTTATTTTTTGGAGGGGCGGCAGGGGGCGGGGTCATGGGGCAGGGGGTTGGTTGACACGATACAACAAGATGGAATGGGTTTGGGATAGGCAAGGCCGGGTTGCAGGGGGCGTGCTGGGTCGAGGGTCGCCCCCTCCAACCCGGATTTTGGAGGGATTGGTTTTTTT
>NW_014009154.1:1413-5072 GCF_000611645.1 Monoraphidium neglectum
GGGGGGGGGGGGAGATGAGGCAGCAGATTGGGGTCTGGCGGACGCGTTAGCAGGCCACAGGCAGGCAACAAGGGGCCCGCTCGCGCGCTGACCGCGCAGGTCACAGCCCAACAGGCACCTTGATGTTCCATACCCGTCACTTGCCACAACCTCATCACATTGCACCCCCCTAACCTGCCGCGCCGCATGCCCCGAATATTGGCACCTGCAACCTTTGGCCTTGCAAATTTTCGCCTCTCATCGCCTTCTCATCCACAGGTCCGGCGCCGACAAGATCAGCATAGGCGGCGACGCGGTGGACGCTGCCGAGGATTACTACGCGTCCGGGAAGAAGCTGACCGGTCAAACCGCCATCGAGCAGATCAGCCAGGTCTACGGCAAGCAGGCCGTCGTGGTGGGTGGCACGGGGATTGCTCAATGCAAGGACTGTTGATCATGAATTTGCGGACTCCCTGTCTTGAGAGCCGACGCTGCGGATTTGACGCCTTGACCCGGGAGTCGCCCCGGCTCGGCGGCGCCAGTGCGCGGTCCAGGCGCAGGAACGGCCAGCGGGCCAAGCAAAGCGCGCAGGGGCGAGCGATTTTTTGAGGTGCAACGCCCAGCATCATCGTCGCGCCTCATCAACCGAGGTGCACGTGCAACTGCCCGGCCGAGGCACGGCACCCCGCAACCTTCAGATCTCTGCACCTTCACACTTCCTGTTCGCACTCCTGTTAAAACAGGTGTCCATCGACCCCCAGCGCGTGTACGTGTCTGACCCGGCCTCCACGCCCCACACCTGCGTGCCCGCGAGCGAGCCGGGCCCCAACGGCGAGGCGTGGTGCTGGTGGCAGTGCACCGTCAAGGGCGGCCGCGAGGCCCGGGACATCGACGCCGTCGCGGTGGGTCGGCGGCGGCGGCGGCCCCGCGGCCGCGGCTGCCGGCGGCGCTTCTGCTGCATTTGAGCGGGGCCCCGTGGTGCGGTCGGGAGTGCACATGCCGTTTTTCGTGACCGGCCTCCTGGGGTTGTGCCGTTTTTTGTGGCACAACCCGACGCACCCTCTCATGCCTGCACTGTTTTGTGGCGATTCATGGATCCTGCTTGCAGGTGTCCAAGGCGGTGGAGGCGCTGGGGGCTGGCGAGATCATGCTCAACTGCATCAACAACGACGGCAAGGGGCAGGTGCGTTCACGCCGCAATCAGTGATTCTTGAGCGTAATACGAACTGCTTTTGAGCCTGGTTGAGTCGAGCGCCTGCCGCGCAGCCCTTTCGTTCGCGACACGCCGTCAGGGTGGCGTGGAGGCACT
Source organism: Monoraphidium neglectum (assembly GCF_000611645.1). NCBI lineage: Eukaryota > Viridiplantae > Chlorophyta > Chlorophyceae > Sphaeropleales > Selenastraceae > Monoraphidium > Monoraphidium neglectum. The sequence goes on from NW_014009154.1 coordinate 2,702, forward strand.
TGGGCGAGACCTGGCGGTACTCGAGGTGCAGCACTCGCCAGCAAGTTGTCAAACAAGCGGTCAAACAAGCGGTCAAACAAGCGGTCAAACGAGCGGTCAATCAGGCGGTCAAACAAGCGGTCAAACTCCTTTCCCCCAGGGCTTTGACCTGGCGCTGGTGGATGCCGTGTCCAAGGCCGTGACCATCCCTGTCATTGCCAGCAGCGGGGCCGGCGCGCCGGAGCACTTTACCGAGGTGCGTGCCAGGGACACCACTCTCTTTAGACATTTTCCCTCCCGGACACTCACTGCAATGCTTGGCAGACAGCAACTGCCAAACATAGCGCAACACGCGCACGATTTGCCGCTCCCCGTCGCATCAAACGATTGTATTGCAGGTGTTCCAGGGCACAGGCGCCGCAGCGGCGCTGGCAGCGGGCATCTTCCACCGCAGGGAGGTCGGCATTGACCAGGTCAAACGCCACATGGTGGACAACGATGTGCCCGCTCGGCTGTAATCTGGTGTGGCCTGTTTTATATTCTCGGTCGACCATATGACTCTACTTGTTTCATATTGATGCGGCGGCGGTGCGCGCCGCTGCCTGCATCAAGAGTCTACCCGAGCAGTGTGCCTCTCTGCTTTGGCCTTGCGATTCAATTGCTCATGCGCATCGCACCATGTTTTTGCCATTCCGTGGAAACGCCCTCGGTGTAACGCAGTCATTCATCATGGGTGCTGCGACGCGCCGCTTGGGGGTGCGCAGGCGGTCGGCAACTCTCAGAGAAAAGGGCCCGCTTGCCAGTCGGCGTGCCCAATTGAGGCAAGCGGCGCTGCACACTGCGCCGCTCCATTTTTTGTCGTGCGTCTTTGTTCGCTCAGCCAAAGCTCCGTGCGAGTACCGGGCCGGCGTGTCGGCCACCTACTCGCCATGCTTGCCACTCTTCATGAGCAGATAGGCTGCCAGTTGCCTCCCTCCCGGCAGGCAGTGTCTAGGTGGAGGAGTGTACTGGGCAGCTCGGGCTGCAGCGGCATATGGACGGGCGGACTGTGGGGCGTGAGCAGTCCGTCCACCCCTTGCGAGCAGCCTGGTAGGAATCGCGACTCCTTGAGTCGTGAGGGGCCGCAAAGCTGCTCGTGGCACGAGCGTCTTCAGCAAAGCGCAATCACCAGTGCAGGCGCGACCCGGTGGCCCATCAGCCGGCGCACAGTGCACCCATTCGCTGCATCAGCATCCGAACGCTGCGAAAACTGGGTGGGACCTGCTCCATAGACGCAAGCTGGAACCTCAGTTGCATGAAGCTCGCAATTGCAAGTGATTTTGTCAAAACTGTTCCCTACATGTCTATGGATCAAGCATCTTGCAGCGCGGCTACCCCACGTTGCTTTGAACAAAGACGCAGAGTCTGCATGCACATGAGGGTGCTGCACTGGCGGAGTCCCTCCCCCCCATTTTGCCTCACGAACTGACCCGTTCAGCAGCGTCGACCCGCGCGTGCCCCCCTGTGCGCGGGGCCCCAGCCTTCCTGCATCACCCCCATTTTCGCCCCCTCTCATCGCAGACCCGGCTGAATTTTGTGGCTCTGGCCGATGAAGGAAATCGGGGTACGCAAGGGCGTTACAAGCAAGCAAGCAATGCCATGCGGCAAAACAGGAGTGCCCAGCAGCAGCTCCAGCTCACTTCCAAAGCTGCGGGGTGAGGGGAGGGGGCCAGACGGGTGGCGGGTTGGGAGGGGTCAGACCCACGAATTGCGGTTGAAAAAGTGGGGACGCCAACGGGAGGAGGAATTGCACCGCAAGCGGACACGCCTGAAGCCCTCCACCGCCCCGCGCCGGCGTCGCAAGGGCGCGCCAGCTCCCCCCACCGGCGCGGGGCGCACCCGCCGCCGGCGCGCTGGACCCTCCCCTCCCCTTGTCCCGCGCCCCGCCGCGGCCCGGTCGGCGCCACCCGCCCCCACCTTTTTGAGTGACATGTTCTTGTCGTCCCCGGCCTTCTTCACCTTGGCCACCGCCATCTCAAAGTCCTCCTGGGGGGGGGGGGGAACCCACGCAGGCCAGGGGTGGTGAGTCAGCAACAGCATCAGCGCCTCGTTGTCTCTCTCTGTATCTGTCTGTCTCTCTCTGTCTCTGTGTGTATCTCTCTCGCATGCACAAATGTGCGCGTGCTGTGTGGTAGGCCCGGTGCGCTGGCTGCGTCCGCGAGACGGCGTGCTGGTGACGTGCTGCGGTGGCTGACGGGTGGGAGCACCTTGAACTATCCCTTTCACCCCCCCAACCGACCCATGCTTCTACGACCATCGCGAAGTGGCCCCGAACGCGCGTCCCACAAACGGCCCCTGCCCCAGGCACCCCTCCGCCGGGAGCGGCCCGCCGCGCCACCCCATGCAGCGCCAC
>NW_014009153.1:0-3168 GCF_000611645.1 Monoraphidium neglectum
CCCCCTCCACCGCGCACGCACCGACCACCGACCTCACACCTGCTTACCCGCCGCCCTCTTTTGTCGCCACCGACCGCCGTTCCCTGCCGCCTGCCCATCTCATTACATGCGAGCAGTACCTGCGGGACCTGCGGTGCCCCGTGGGTGAAGGGGCGCGAGAGGAGGAGCTTCAGTGGCTGCTGGCGCACGCCGTAGCCCTAGAGTACGAGGACAGGGGTGAGGCAAAACGGGCTGCCTGGCGCGGCGAAACAAACCAGATCCCTTGGTGCCGAGGGCGGGGGAGCCTGAGGGGCGTCCTGGGACTTGAAGGGGCGGCAGGGCGGCTCGCTTCATGGCGTGCGGCGCGCGCCGGATGTTGGTGCCGCGCACCCGCTGGGGCTCACGCGGGCGGCACAGCGCCGCAGGGCACCCCTGCACCCGGCATCCAGGGGCGACACCACAGGATTGGAGGGGGGAAGGGGGGGTACACAAACCGCACATTGAGCGCCCATTGCTGCATCCTGCGATCCACGCTCCCCTCCCAATCATCATATCAGCCGCTCCTGCAGCCCTCTGATCAATCCTCCTGGCCGCTGTCAACCACTCCCAGCCGACGAGTACAACGGGCCGCCCCAAGATGCAGAACAGGCCCCCAACACCACCAGGTCGGCGCATCCCGCCGCCGGCAGCAGCGCTCGGCGCGGCCAGCAGCCCGCGTTCGGCCGCGGCGCCCGGCGCGCCGGGCCCGAGGGTGCCACGCGGCAGCAGCCGCCGGGCGCGGCCTTCCCCGACCGTGAGCGTGCGCCGACGCCCGCGGGCCGCGCCCGCCATCCCCAGGGAACCACCGCTACACCACGGCAGGCATCCCGCGGCTCGCTGCTTGCAATCCATCCACTTGAGCGCATGGCAGTGTCAACGCCATCATGGCCCATCACCCGAACGCTCCTCGTGTCGTATCCGTTCTCAATGCCTGCATCAGTCACGATCGCACGCGTGCACGTCATTCCAGTGGCGTCGCCCCAGGTGCGGCAGAGCGTAGCGGAGCTCGTTGCCCTGCTGCACATCGGAGGCGGCGGCGGCGGGGGCGCGGCCGCTCTCGCGGGGCAGCTGGAGGTGCGGGGCGTGCGGGCGTCGAAACAGGGAGACCGGGGGCCCCGCAAGCCGCGGCAAGAGCCCCGCGGCTCGGAGCTCCTTTAGTGCGGCCTGCGCGCTTGATGCTGGCCGTCCGGGCATGTCATGATTCTGAATTGCTTTGCAAGCGGTTGGCCCGCCCCGGACAGAAGCCGACCGGCGCGCGCGCGCTGCGACGACTCCGTCACAGGAGGCGGGGCGTGTGCTGCGCGACGGCGTCCTGCCGTGCGTGGGCGACGCGGCCGCGCGCGCGGCGCTCTGCGGTGGCGGCCTGCAGTGGCTGCCTCTCGGGTTCGAGACCGGCGGTGGGCACACAGGCGGCCACCTCCCCTGTGCTGTGGGCGCCCGCGTGTGCTTGCTCGCAAGCCCTCCCCTTCCCCAGCACGGGGAAATCGGAGGATTTGCTCACTATCCCATCAGCAATGGCGTCGCGGCCTTGGCGCCTGCTATTCCAGTGTGCGTGCATGTGACGAGCCCATGGCTCTCTCGAGCCACGCCGCACCCGCTTCTCACCCAAAACCCTGCCGCCCTGCCGCGACCCCCGCCGCTGCGGCCGCCGCTGCTGCCAGACGACGAGGTGGATGCTGCCGCGAAGCTGCTGCGCCTGCTGCACCTGAGGGACCTGCGGGAGCTCCAGGGGCTGGTGGACGAGGCCATAGTCAGCCTGCAGGCGCGTGACGGGGTGGGGGCTACAGGCTGCGCATGTGTGTGTGTGTACTGCATGTGTGTGTGAGCGTCTCTTTGTGTGTGTGTGTGTGTAAGTGTGTGTGTGTGTGACTCGTTGTGTGTGATGTGTGTACGTGGGCAAGAGCGGCAGAGAGACAGAAAGTGCTGGTTGGTTCAAGGGATCGAGCGCTGTGCATGGGAGGGTGGGCAAGCGATGAGCATGCGAGTGCAGTGCATGAGGATGGGTTTTGGGCTTTGGGGAAGTGGGGTGCGGGTCAGGGCAGTGGCGGGGCTTCTTGGGCGGCGGGTGGTAGGGGTTTCTGCTCCAGTTGTGCAGAGCTCGGGTGGGGTGGGGCTGGGCGTGAGGTGCATCAGTCCAACCGCGCGCCTGGGTGCCACACGCGTTGACCGCAGGAGCTGACTGCCGACCCCAGGACTGAGTCGGCGCTCGGGAGGGTGGGGCGCTGACAGCACAGCTGCGGAGTTGTTGAGCGTGAGAGCATGGGTCATCAAATCAGGTCGCAACTTGTCGGACGTGCGTTTCTGCTGATCGTGTGGAGTCGACGGGATGCCTGCGACAACGGCGCCGACGTGCCCGGTTGGCGAGGTTTTTGGCGGGCATGCCCTTCAGCAGGAGGCGGCTTCTCGTAGTCAGCTTGGGCTTGAGTGATTATGCAGGCAATACTTCGGCTTGCACTTGAACTTGCTTACCAGCAGGAACTCTCGCGTTGAGTGGGATAGGCGCTTACTACCCGTGTGAGGTGGATCTGAGCGGGCCTGTAGCCTCATACATTGTCACGCTCTTCTCAAGTAGAAATTGTGTTTGAAAACCCAGTCCTTTGACGCAGCAAAAAGCACAGGTGGTGTCGCAGTGGTGCACCCCCAGCGGGTTCCCAGGTGGCTGGCGACGAACTTGCTGTGATTGGAATTGATTTGACTACATCTCATCTCCACCGCGTACGTCCCGCGCGGCACACGGACCCCGACACCTGCGATTGCCTACTTGCCGAGACCTTGCCGCGAAAAGGGGCCGCGTCCAGCGGAGCAGTGCGTAATTGGACAATTGACCCCCGCAGTGCGGGCGTGCGGCGTCGCCAGGCGCGCACCCGCGCCGTGTTGCGTGCGCCCGCGGCTGCCGCCGCGTGCGGATGGGCTGCGCGTCGTCTAGGCCCACAATTGATGGGCCGCAGAGGCTGCAGGCAGGAAGCACAGGCGTAGCTCGCGAAGGATCTGCGGGCAGCGGCATAGACGGCGCGGAAGGGTCCAAGGTGCGGCGTCGTCAACGGGCCCCATGGCCCATGCACTGGTTGCCGTGGGGGATGAGGGGACCCACCCCAAGCCCGGGTCGTTGGGGTCAACCCCCGCCGCGGCGCATGCCCCTCCCCCTACCCC
>NW_014009153.1:3612-4872 GCF_000611645.1 Monoraphidium neglectum
CCTGTGTGCTGGTCCGCCCCCCACGATTGCGCACTACAGCCACATGTCCTCTCCACACCACGCCTCACCCCCGACCACCCACCCGGCACCCTCCAACGAGCCCGCCGCACCCGGACCCCTCCCCCAGCCGCTCTTAATGGGCCAGTCCGGCAGTGTGACCGAATTCGGGCCAAAAACATCAAATGCAGCTGGCGGCGGCCGGCCGGGCGGCTCCAGCGACCGCCTGACCGCCGGGACGGACACCGCTTGCATGGACGAGTCAGGTGGGCGAGCACGCGCTCATGCCCACAATCGCCCCCTAGGACGCCCATGGCCCCTTGCGAGGGGCCGTACATGCACCACGGCCGCTACGCGCGTCCGCGCGGCCCGCCCCGCCTATTCCCTATGCTGTGCGACGGCCGCTGAACCGGCGCTGCTACCGCCACCGCGACCGCCACCCGCAGGGGCCTCATATGCGGGGCGCTCTTCAGCAAACTACAGCCTGACGGGCGCCGCCGGCCGCCCCGGCAACGCCAGCAGCCCCCCTAGTAGCTCCGCTAGCGGCGCGGGCGGCGCGGCCGGCAGCCGGCCCGCGAGCAGCGAACGCGGCGGCGGAAACGTCGGCGGAAACGCCGTCCTCGTCAGCGGCGGCGGCGCGGCGGCGGGAAGCGCGGGGGGCGGCGGGGGAAGCGGGGAGTATGCGGGGGCCATGACGCCGTCTTTGGATTTGACTGTGAAGGGGATGGTGTTGGAAGAAGAGCCGAGCGCCAGCGCCAGCGCCAGCGCCAGCCGCGGGCCGAGCGGCGCGAGCGGGGACGCGGCAGCGTTTCATGATGACGCGCCTGGTCACCCCCAGCAGCAGCAGCAGCAGCAGCAGCAGCAGCAGCAGCAGCAGCAGCAGCTGCGACAGCAGCAGCAGTACCCGGGCCGCCGCTCGTCAGACGAGCGCGGCCGGCCGCCGGCGGGCCCCGGGCGGCGGTCCTCGGACGATCAGCGCCGGGCGCAGCCACCGGCTGCGCCCGCGCGCGGCAGCGACTCGGGCAGCGGGGCCGTGCAGCAGCAGCAGCAGCGCCAGGACGGCGGCGGCAGCCTCGACTCGAGCCGCGGCGGCGGCGGCGGCGGCGGCGGCGGCAGCAGCGCGGGCGCGCGCAGCGCGCGCAGCAGCTTTGTGTTGGAGTCTGCGCCCGCGCAGCCGTCGGCCTCCCTTGAAGGCAGCGCCCCGGAGGACGTCGATTGCTATGGCCGCCCCAGCTTCGCCGCCTTTGAGCCGCCCCGCGACGC
>NW_014009152.1:0-4421 GCF_000611645.1 Monoraphidium neglectum
GCGCCGGCCGCCCGACCGCGCATCCCCCCAGCGCCGCGCCCGCCCGCGCCCCGCACCTCTTCTTCCCGGGCTGCCACTCCGCCTCTGCCGCCTCCAGGTCCCCAAACAGGTCCTGCAGCGCCCCCACCACCGGGAACACGTCGCCGACCCCCGGCGGCAGGTCGCGCCTCAGCCGCAGCCGGAAGTCGCGGCAGGCCCAGAGGCACTGGATGACGACGTTCAGGAAGCAGTTGTACTCGCCAGTCGCGTTGGCCAAGCCAGCGGTAGCCACGACCCCCTCGGGCTCGTCGGGCGGCGGCGCGTCGGCGTCGCCAGAGGCTGCGGCGGCGGCGGCGGCAGCTTGCCGCGCGCGGTGCGGCGAGGCTGCGGCGGCGAGGCTCTCGCGCAGCGCGCGCTGCACGGCGGCCTCCTCGTCGCCCTCGCCGGCGGCGGCGGCGGCGCCGAGGGACGGGTACTCCGCGGCGGCGGCGGCTGAGGGCGCAGCGGGTGCGAGGCGCGCCCAGGTGCGCGGCTGCGCAGGCGCGGCGGCGCGGTCGGGGGCGTCCGGCACCTCCCACGGGGCCTCGTCCTGGCTGCCACCGAGGTCGTCCTCGTCAGCGTCCTCGTCAGCGTCCTCGTCGGCGCGCCGCGGCACCCCCTCCTGCCCCTCCTCCTGGCCCTCCATGCCCAGCAGCGCCATGAGGTCGTCCTCATCCGAACCGGCCTCCTCGCTCGCCACGCCCGCCGCGCCCCCTTGCCCCGCCTGCAGCGCGGGCCGCTGCGCATGCGGATGCGCGACGTGCGGCGGCGGCTGCTGGGGCGGCGCTGCGCCCGCGGGCCCGTAGGGCGCGAGGTGGGGCAGGAGCGGCCGCGGCGGCGCGCCGGGCAGCGGTGGGCCGGGCGGGGCCAGCGAGAAGCCGGGCGGGGCGCCGCCCACCAGCGGCGCGCCATACGGCGCCGGCGGGTGCTGCTGCTGCTGCTGCTGCTGGTGCTGCGCCATCGCCTGCAGCTGCTGCATGTACATGCCGTGCCGCTGCGCCGCGACGGCCGCTGCCTTCTCCCGCAGCCGGTCCTCGGGCGCCGCGGGGAGGCCCAGCGCGGCGGTCGTCAACGCGAGCCGCTCCAACAGGGGGGTGCCCGGGGCCGCTGTGAAGCGCTGCTGCAGGGACTCGCGCGCCGTGGGCTCCATGTATGCGAGATCCTCATAAAGGAGGACGTTAAGGACAAACTCCTCTGTGGGCGGCTCCGGCGGCGGCAGCAGGTGCGGCGGCGGCAGGTGGTGCGGGTGCGGGCGCGGCGGCTCGGCCGCCAGCGCGAGGTGGGGGTGCGGGTGGTGCTGCCGCGGCGGCGTCGGGGGCGGCGCGAAGCCGGGCGGGGGGCCGGCGGGGTGGTCGCCGTGCGGGGCGCCCGGCGTGCTGGGCGCGGGGGGCCGCGGGACGGCGGTGCGCAGCTGCTGCAGCACGCCGCTCCGGAAGTCCTCGTCCTCCGCATTCCCAAGGGTCCACGGGTCGCCGGGCGCCGGCGCGCTGGCGCTGCCAATGCTGTCCCCACGCGGCAGGCCGGGGTGCACAAGCGGGAGCGGCGGCCGCTGCTGCGGCGACAGCGGCGGCAGCGGCAGCGGCATCGGCGTCGTGTCGTCGCCCTCGGGGCCGCCGCGCTGCGCCGCGGCAAAGCTGACGGTCGGGGCGGCCGGGCCGGCGCCCCGGCCTCGGCCACCACGGTCACCTGCGTGTTGATGCTGCTGATGATAGTCAGGAGGTGCTGCCAGCTCCTGCTGCTCTCGCTCCTTCTCCTGCTGCTGCTGCTGCTGCTGCTTCTGCTGCTTCTGCTCGTTCTCATGCTCCTGCTGCTGCTCGTGCCGTGGCCAGGGCTGCGGACTGTGTTGTCGCTGCTGTTGCTGCTGCAGCAGCGGAAGCTGTCCATTGGCGTCGAAGCCACTGCCGGTCCTGCTCGCCTGCGCCTGCTGCTGCTGCCGTTGCTGCTGCGCGTCCTGCTGCTCCCGCTCCCCCGCCGCCGCCGCCCGCCGCCGCTGCTGCGGCTGCTGCTGCTGCTGCTGCTGCAGCTGCTGCTCCTGTTGCGGCTGCTGCTGCTGCTGCTGCTGCTGCTGCTGCGCGCCCTGCCCCTGCTGCGTTCGCCGCCGCAGCCGCGCGTCGTGCTGCCGGCTGAGCCGCTCCACGAGCGCGCGCAGCGCGGCCACGTCCTGCCGCCCTATGGCCGTCACCAGCGTCCCATACCCCTCCTGCGCCGCGGCCAGCAGCTGCCTCCGCCGGTCCTCCTCCAAATAGGCCATCACCGCCTCTGAAAACTGGGGCACCTCAAACATGCGGGCCACCAGCGCCTCCACGGCCTGGTCGGGTGACATGCCCGGCGGCAGGGACTCCTGGGGGGGCTCCGCCACGAGCACCTGCCGCTGCTGCTGCTGAGGCGGCTGCTGCTGCTGCTGCTGCTGCTGCTGCTGCTGCTGCTGGGGCGGCTGCTTCTGCTGCTGCGCGCGCGGCCGCGCCGCGGCCTGCTGCGCCTGCGGGGGCGCGTCGAGCCCAGGGACCAGGCGCGGCGCGGGGCTCGGGAGCACGGCCTTGTGCGCACCGGCGGGCGCATGGATGCACTGGGGGGAGGTGCAGGAAGGGGGGGGGGGGGGGGCGGGCGAGCCGTCGAGGGCACAAGGGCATAAACAGCAAGGTGAGCTGAAATGGAGGGGCCTCACACAGCGAGCTCCGCACACAGACCTGCTTGCCCCTGCCCTCTGTAGGCCCTGCCCTCTAACAACGACCACACGCACTACTGTTCAGCGCTGCCCTGCCTCAAGGTGCTCACCATCACAAGCAGGTGCACGCACAAACACACTCACACATATGCGCGCGCGCGCGCACACACACACACACACACACACACAGATGTACACACCCGTTTGCATGCGCACACGCACGCAAGCCCATACATGCTCCAACCCCTTGCTGCAGACGCAGGGGCCCACCTCGTCAGTGTAGTGCCCCACCCGGTCGCAGTAGGCGCACTGGGGGAAGGGGCACTCGTGCTCGTCGTGCTGCTCGTTCGGAAAGCTTGACCCCGGGTGCAGCTTGCATCTGCCGCACTCCAAGCCGCACATGCCCGTCTGGTGGCCCCTCCGGCCGCACCGCCGGCACGGCTTGAACGGGCAGTGCGCGGAGTGGCCGCGGAAGGCGCACAGCCTGCACACGGGCAGCGTCTGCGGCGGCGGCTGCGTGAGTGAGCGCCACTCGAGCGGCCGGAGGTAGCCGTTCGCGTTTATAGCCACGTCGTTCGGGTGCTCCACGGGGCCCGGCTTGACCCTGTTCACGTGTTGCTGCTGCTGCTGCTGCTGCTGCTGCTGGGGTTGCTGCTGCTGGGATGAATCCTTATGTTGCTGAGGCTGCTGAGGATGCTCGGCGTTCTGCTGCTGCTGCTGGCGGTACCCCTGCGGGGCGCCCTGGCCTGTGACTGCCACTGCGGCCTGCCCCTCCGAGCTTCCCTGCTCCGGGGCCTTTCCACCGCCCCTCCGGCGGCCTGCGGCGCCGCCGTCCCCGTCGCCAGCGCTGTGGAGCCCCCGAGCCCCAGCCGCCGTGGACGCCGCGGCAGCCGCCACCGCCGCGCTCATCACGTCTCGCGGCGCCCGCGACTGCCGCCGCTCCCCGCGCTCCCCGGCGCGCTCCCGCTCCCGCTCGGACGGCCGCTCGCGCTCCTGCTCCCGCTCAGCAGGCCGCTCCCGCTCTCGCTCCCGCCGGCCGCGGTCGCGGTCGCGCTCCGCCGCTCGGCCGCCGCCGCCGCGCGGCTCCCTGGCGTCCCTGCCCTCCCCGCTGTCCGCGCTCGTGCGCATGATCTGGCGGGGGTCCAATATGATCCGCCCCGCCTCGTCCACCGTGAACGCGCCGTCCTCGCCCTCCTCCTCAGCGTCCTCGTAGGCCCCCTCGTCCTCCTCGTCCTCGCCAGGCCCCTCAACCGCATCCGCCCACGCCTCGTCCGCGCCGCCGCCGGCGTCCTCCCCGCCGCGCGACGGGCTGGGCGCCGCCCGCGCCGCCTCCGCCGCCGCGGGCGCGCCGCGCTGCGCTTCCGGCTCTGCTTCGTCGCCAGGCGCCGCCTTGGCCTTGGCGGCGCCCGCCTTCTTGGCCTTTTTCAGCCTCTTCCGCTCCTCGTCCAGCTTCCTGGCAGCTTCCTCTGCAGCCTCCTCGCCGACCAGGGACGCGACTGTGCGTTGCCACGGGCAGCGCGGGCAGGGGCGGAGGACGGGAAGTGGGGAGGGGCGGGCGTGAGCAGCAGGCGGCCAACTGCAGGCGGCCCTGCCGCGCGGCCCACGCAGGAGCCTGGCTGCCTGTGCTGTGCGGCATTCACCTCATTGCCTGCGATGGCCCCGTTTCATCAAGCATGTGCAAGCTACCATTTGCGAACCCATGACGCACGACGAACAGCGGCCACGCAAGGCGCCACAG
>NW_014009151.1:0-3456 GCF_000611645.1 Monoraphidium neglectum
GGCGGGGGGCGCGGCAGGGGGGTTGCCACGGGGTGAAAGCGGCAGGGGTTGCGCGGCAGGGCGTGCGGGCATTTTGTAGGTTGGAGCAAGGGTTTGTAATCACGCATGCTGACAGCCCCAACATCCGGGCTGCCCCCGCCCACGCCTATGTCATGCATGCCTGTGGCCGCTCTGCTGCCCCCCGCCCTTCAGCAAAGCGTTCCCCACAATCATCACACCTACAAACGCCACAACCGTAAGCACCCATAAACACCACAACCACCACACATGCAACGCCCCTGAAACCCCGGGCAGGTTCAACTGCTGGCTGGCTCTCGTCCAGTTTTTGCTGTACAACGCGGCAGTGGTAATCATATTCACTGTGGCCGCGCACAGGCAGGTTGTGCTGTGATGCGGCGGCGACAAGCGAGAAGATGCGGCGCACGGCGCCTTGCGCGCCACGCGGCGCGGCGACGTCGAATGCGCAAACCCGGCGGGTGCGCTGGTGCGGCACGCGCCTCAAAGTCGCATGAGCGGATGGCGGCGGCGGCTGCTGTCGCATCCAGCAGCGGCCTTTGTCATTTGTTACAGCACCCGCCGCTCCAGAGCCCTGGCGCCAATGGCACACAGGCTGCCGCTTCGCCGCGCCTCGGTTCTCAATCCCCATATCTGTCTCCTGTGTGGCACTCTTCCAGTTGTGGCCCTGCAGAAATAACCAGGGCTTGGGGCTCTCCATGAATCACGACAGCGTGTGTTTTGCTCGCTTCACGCCGCCGCACGGCTGACCCACACTGTGCACAATCGGCACATTGAAGTTCCTGCAGCTTCTGTTGTGCTGTTGCAGTTGCCCCAAGTTCCACCGCTTTGCCGCTTTGCGCGCCAGCAACGCCTCGTTGCCAAAGAGCGTGGGAAGGCATGCGCGGCTCCCTGGCGCCGCAGTTTGCAAGGGCGCGGCAATGCGGCGCACTGTGCGTCGTTCGCGTCGTGTATCGGCGGCCGCGTGCCCCTCCGCCTGCTCTCCTCGGCGCCTGGCGGCCTGTCAAGGGCGCAGGTTCTCCTACGCTGCACTCGAGGGTGCTTTACCATTGGCCTATAAAACACACACTGCAGGGGGGGCGTGATCGCAGGGGTGGGCATGGCTTGGGCGGTGATTGCTGCACCCATTGCGACCGCATCCGCCCAGCTGGGACCCAGCACCCGGGCTCCCTCCACGAATACTGCGCCAATAGTGATTGCCACGGCTCGCTGGCCGCCGCGTGGCTGCCTGAGTCCCACGCACCCACGCAGGCGCCTGCGTCGCTCGCTCGCTCTGCCGCCCTGCGCTCGCCCGCGGCGGCCGCCGCCCTGCCTCAGCGGCCCGATGGAATTGCTGCGGCGCCGACTCCCAGACGTTTACGCAACCTGGGACGGCTGCGCATTTGCTGGGGCAGAGGGAATAGCAGGCATCTTTCATGCCCAGGTTGAGCACAGGCCAGTTTGCCAAAGTGGGGACATCCCCTCCTCATCTGTGTGTCATTTGGCGACGTCTGGACGCACACAGCTCGCATAGCTTTTGGCCCTCTTCTGCGCAATGCCTCCGCCTCAGCTGAAATTGGTGTTGCCAACAAAGCACTGATCACTTCTTCGAGGGCCCCGGCACCTCGGCCTTTTGTTGACCAAGGTCACATACGGTGAACCAGCGCCCAGCTTTGTAACGCTGAGAGCAATTAAACACGCTCTGGGGCGCTGTGTCATCGCGCGTTTTCACAGCCAAGTTGACAGCAGCTGCAATGTGGTGCCAGCTCCTGCTCAGTGTTTGCTGGAGCCTTTAAATCAACACAAACGGAGATCGTCTACCTGAAACCTGCACTTCCATGCGCGCTCAAGCTCAGGGGAGCCCGGCTGGCGCTGACGAGGCTGATGCATGCACAGGGGGCCCGCATAGACGTCCTGTGCACCACAAGTTTGGTGCAGCTCTGGGATCCTGCCTCAGCCCTCGACTGACGGTTTGCTACTGTAGCACAGGGAAGGGATCGGCTTTTTGTAATTGCTCAGCTGATGACCAGTCCCACCACCAGCACCCAAAAGCCTGCGGCCGATACAACAGTGGGCACCCGCAGGCACGACAGCAGAGTCGACTGCGCGGCCTGTTGGGCAGGGGGACGCCCGCCAGCGCTTCGTGCGTCCAAGGCTTTTGTGATCCGTTGGCAAATGGCTGGTTGCCCGCAAGGCTGGGGCCACCATGGGACCCATGGACAGGGTGCTTGCTTTCGGGCGCCCGCCTGTGTAAGGCTTGCATGATTTCATGACCCTGCCTTGGGCGTGGCACATGCGAATGGCACGAAAGCGATGCAGCCTCTCGCGTAGGGTGACATGGCGGCGCCGCATGCGAAGCGCACCAGCTCAGCCTGCAGCTGCACCCTTGCAGCGACAGCCTGCAATGCATAAAATGTTATACAAATAAGACGTCGATAAAGGCGACACAGACGCGGATGCGTGGCCGGAGTCGCTCGCGCCATTTCGAAACATGCACCGTAGATCATCCATACCAGGCAACGTATCGTAAGAACTTAATTATATACTTGGCAAAAGTAGCCCTCATTCACAGTCGCGCACTTCGCCCGTCGCCTGGAGGCAAACAGTCGGCAGGAAACTGCATGAAGGAGCTGAAAGTCGGCTCGAAGCGTACCTCGTCTTGAATATCTACTATAATATTTACTCGTGAATAATTTCTTAATAGACAAGCAAGCGCACAACTTTCTCTCCGGTCTCCTGACTCCGTTTCCTGCCTGGACGGGTTGAAGGTAGCACAGCTGTGGCCGCAGCACATGGGACTCGAACTTAAGCGTATGGTCCTCAGCTTTTTCGCGCATGTGTGTATGTTGCAGGCTGCCAGGTTGAGGTTTGCACTATCGAGGCGGGAGCGCGGCGCCTACAGCAGGTGCAGGTCCACACGCACCACCTCAGGTCCTCTGAACCGACGCATATGGGTGTATGGTGTCCAGAGGGAGCATGCGGACGGCCCAGCTGCCAGTTTTCTTGCTTGCCAATTGCAACGCCAGCGCTGTGCCTGGTGCAGAGCGCCCATGCCCCCGCCGCTCGACTGTGCATCTGAAGCCCTCCCACTCACGCTGCGCTCCCCAACGTGAACCCCTCCCATGCTAAGATGTACATATAACGAGATGTGCACAGCCTGCTGATGACAATGCCAACAGCCTGACCCTCCTTCATGCCGTTCTAAGTGCCTGGCGCCATGTCGGCCCGTCATTTCCACGACGGGACACCAGCTAGGCCAAGGCGCACCATCATTACAGCTGCCAGCATCGCAAGATCCGCAGCCACTGACACAACCAGAGCATCAATTGATGGCCTCACAAGCCCTCCCCAAAGGCGTGCGCGCGTGTGTGTGTGTGTGTGTGTGTGTGTGTGTGTGTGTGTGTGTGTGTGTGTGTGTGTGTGTGTGCGTGCGTGCGTGCGTGCGTGCGTGCGTGCGTGCGC
>NW_014009151.1:3914-4427 GCF_000611645.1 Monoraphidium neglectum
GCGCACGTGTGTGTGTGTGTGTGCGTGTGTGTATATGTGTTGTGAGCGGAGGGGAGCATCAATAAAAATCGGGTGGAGCCGGAATCGCTAGTAATCGCCAGTCAGCTGACATGTGGCAATGCAATGTCGCGCCGCGAATTGGTTCAGGCACAAGCTTGATTTGGTCATGAGGGTAAACCGTGCGCAACCCTTAAAAGCCGCAGGCACACAATAGGCTTTTGGCCAGCAGAACACATCATCAATATCTCTCACCCCGTCACCCTTCATGGCTACCCTTGGTCCCCCACGCCCGCCCACGTGCAGGCACGTCGATCACTGGCGCCTGAGGCACCGCCATCAAGCCCGCCCAGGCGCCCATCAAGACCGCCGCATGCTCCTGACCGCAACGTATGCCCAGTCCCAGTCCCTCAAGCACGTCATCCGCCAAGGCCCCTGGCGTCTGTGCCAGCGTCCACCCACGTCGCCACCGCCGCGGACCTCGCGCTGCGGCGCTTTGCCGAGTGGCTGGGACAG
>NW_014009151.1:5050-5503 GCF_000611645.1 Monoraphidium neglectum
TCGGGGGAGGTGATCGATCATGCAAGGTTGTGCCGCCGATATGCGGTCGGGGGCACCAGCTTGACTGGCAGCCCCCCTTCAGCCGTTGCAACGCCGCAGGCACGGCAGGCGTCCGGCCGGCTGTGGCCCTGAGGCGCAGGACCCCTCATCGCCTCACCACTGATGCCTACGCTGTGCCCCCCATGCCCGCCTGCGCGCAGGCACGGTCACGGGAGCCTGAGGATTAGGATTAGGATTGTTACAGCGTCCCCCCTGAGGCAGCGCTTGACATCAAGCCCGCCCTGGCGCCCATCAAGCCTGCACCATGCTCCTGACCGCGACGTATGCCCGGTCCCAGTACCTCAAGCACGCCAACCGCCAAGGGCCCTGCTGGCTTGTCGGCCAGCGTCAACCCCCCTCGCCGCCGCCGCCGCGCGCCGCGCGCTGCGGCGCTTTGCCGAGTGGCTGGCATCG
>NW_014009150.1:0-1529 GCF_000611645.1 Monoraphidium neglectum
TCCTGTGGGACTGTTGTGAGCACATCGTCAATTCTGCTGATCAGGCCCTTGCCTTGTCTCCAGAATGTTTTCAGCCTAGCGTGTGTCGCGTCTGGCGCGGGCAGTGCGTCAACGGGCGCGAGTCGCAGGCCCTCCATCGCGGCCCTGTGCGTGCGGTCGTGGGTGTATGTTCGGGGGCTCTCCTCCCCCACTGTCCTGTCGCTCGGGTATAGCGCTGCGTTCATGTATGTCCCCAGCAACGAGCGTGTGTCGCGCATCCCTGTCTGTTGTGTCCGCCTCCAGCTGCGCCCTGATGCCGGCCCCCAGGTCGGCGTCTGCTGACCCCGCGCAGGGGAGGTACAGCCCTATGATGCGGAGGCTGCCATGTGCCCGCCCATCCAAGAGAGCAGTGAGGTAGTGCCCCCTCAAAGCGTGGTCTGTCGGCTCGGAGAAGGTGATGGTGCAGTGAGGCACCGCCGCCCTGCGCACCGCCACAAGAACCCCTGCTCTGGGGCCCCTGTCTTTTTCAAGAGGAGCAGCGGTGCATGCATAGCTGTAGCCATGCAGCAGGGGAGTAGCAAGCTTTTTCAAAAAGCGGTTCTTGCAAGTCTGCTTGATTTCTGTGAGTACAATAATGTCGGGCGGCGCATGCGCTGTCTTGGCCATGAGGTCGCGCAGGTGGCCTGAGAATGTGCCAATTCCCTGCACATTCAGTGTAAGCACTGAGAGCTTTGTGGTGCGGTCGAGAATTCCTCCGTCCTGGCGCATGGCGGCGACGCGGTCCAGATCCGCCCGTTCCTTGAGCGCGCGAGCTGCCTGCCGCCGCGCACGCTGGCGTTCTCTCTTAGCTGAATTCCTACCACCAGCGGCGGGTGCTGGGGTGGGCGCTGTGGTGGCGTGAGCCTGCCTGCACGGCTCGCCTGTGCCGTTGCCACTACTGTCCATCTCTGCACCCTGAGGCACCCCCGCTGCGGGTGGCACGAGTGCCGCAGCAGGTGCTGCTTTGCATTTCCAGAGGTCTGTGATGCGCTTCTGCCGCACGTCGGTTTGAATCACCACCCGCCGTTTCTGACCTGCATGTTTTGAGACCCCTGTTTGGGCTGGTGCACAGTACTTGAGGGCGAGCTCACGTCGTTTTGGCCTCATAACCGGCACCTGCTGAGTAGGCGCGCGTCCCACGGCCGCCGCTGCGCCCTCGTTCCCGGCTTGCGGGGCGACGGTGGTCGCCGGCGACAGTCGCTGCTGCTCTTCTTCACGGGGCGCGGCCGCCTCATCCCCCCGCGTGGTTGTGTGGTTTGTCACTTTGTTTGGTGCGTCTCTTCGGCTATGCAGTTCTGAGGCCTTGCGCTGTTTGTTTTCCTCGCGGCGGGCGATGGCCGCATTCGTGGGCATCGCATTCGCCCCGGCGCTGCGGGTGGGGGCCGCGCTAATGGCCAGCCGCAGCTGGGCAAGGGGCACCGCCACAAAGTCCGCAGGGGGGCGCTGCGCCCCTCCCACTCCCCTGCCAGGTTGTGCCCCAATTGTTTGGGCGCGGGCGGCGTCGATGGGAG
>NW_014009150.1:2159-4383 GCF_000611645.1 Monoraphidium neglectum
CTTCTTCACCTGCAGGCCAGTGTTCACGCATGTAGCGTACCATCGCCTCTCCAGGTATTGCCCGTCTGCCCAGCAGCGCGTTCAGGGCGTGCGCCCCGCAAAAGCCTTGCTCCTGCGCCTCACAGTATGTTCCAGCTGGCGGATGGACCCAGCGGTCGTCTTGGCCTCGCAGGGCCCGCCCCCTGCGGAGGCGCGCCAGGCCGCCGCCGCGCAGCGCTCCCGGTCCGGCGGGCGTCGCCGCTGGCTGCACATCGGGTCGCGGCCGGGCAGCGGTGCTGCTGATGGTGCACCCCGCCCCGTTTTGGGCGCCCTCCCCGCAGGTGGGCGGTGCCGGTGTTTTGTGATGATCACCGGTCATGTGTGATCGCGCTGCATGTGCCGGCACGGAGGCGCCGGGGGTCATGTTGACAAGGGCCTGTTGGCATGCTTGAAGGACGCGATACGTGCTGTGAGCGCGTGGGATGTGGTGGCCGAGCCACGCTGCGTGGTAAGATCCTTTGCGCGGCTGGCGCCAGCCCTTGCGAGCTGCGGGCGTGCTGCTGGTGAGTTTGCATATTGCTGCGGACAGCGCAGGCTGCCGCCCTTGCGACAATTGCATGGCTGTGCGCTCCACGTGCAGTGCCTGAGCGCGCACTGCCTCCTGGCTCTTGTTGCGCTGATGCGTGGGCGCGAGCATGGCCAGCGGTGCTGGCACGTGTGGGTGGGCGGGGGCCGACCAGCGAAGGGAAGCTTGGCCGCGTGCAGCTGCCTGCTGGAGCATACGCACTCTTTTACCCCAAGCGCGGCGCCGTCTCAAGGCGAAGACAGCCGCCGCCGTGCTGTATGCTGCTGCAAGGGCTCCCTGGATGCAGGGCGCGACTGCCAGCAACACTACCATTGCTGCTGCTGCCATCTCGGGCACCGCAAGGTGAGCTACGTTCGAGAGCGTCGGGGCAGCCGTCGCCCCGCAAGGGTGTGCCATCAGCATTATCATGATAGGCAGCCGCATCGTGTTCTTTTTCCGCACACGCATTCTGCGGCATTGGTCGTTGCTCCACCTTGCGGCGGCCCACAAGAGCACACCTAAAAGTGCCGCTGATGCCGTGGTCCAGCCCATGTCTTTGTTCGTCAACCCTGTGCGGTGTTCTCTCCGCATGTCCCATTCATGAGTTTGTCGGACAGCTTCGCTGTCACCCCTGGTGGTCGCACAGCGGTCCGTTGCACGCATGGGCTCAAGCGACGACGACGCGGCTGGGCTGCACGCAGCAGCTGCTCGTGGCGACTGGCGGGTGACCCTGGTGAAGTGGCTTGCGTGGCTTATGTGTTTTGGATAGTTGCAAGTACAAGTGTTATTTTTATATAAGTTTGGTGGTGTTTCGCGCTGCCCGGTGATTGTTTCGCGGTCGCGCTGGGTGTCGGGGTATGTATACGGGGCGCTTGGCAGTGATATATTACCAAGCTCCAGCACATCTTTGCGCATCAATGTAGTTTTTGCCAAACCATGCGCCCGCTGGAGTTTGGCACTACTGCCACAGTGGTGCTTCACTGCAGCGCGCGCGCTTGTCAGCAGGCGCGCTTGAGCGAGGGCCCCATTCTCTTTCTCTCTTGCACGCTTGCCTGCGAGGTTTAAGTGGATTTTCTGAGGCCCTGCATCATGCAACATGCCGTATTCTGACGACAGGTTGGCAGCCCCGAGCCCTGGCTGCCCCTTGTTGCGGTTGGTTGCGCCCAACATTGCTGTTCCGCATGCAGTTGGGGATGCGGTGTGCGCAAGAGGCACATACACGAACTTCTGGCGGACTCTTGGCACAGACAGCTCGGTTTTGCGGTGCACTGTGGTTTTGAGCGCGTAGGATGTTGTGGTGCAGCTTGTATCTGCACAAGAGCGTGTGATGCGTCGCAGCGCTGCATCTGGCTGTCTCCTCAAGTGTTCTGCGGACAATTTGAGTATGGTGGCGATGTGGGTACGTCCGGCAGTGTCAGCGTGTGCAGCAGCTGCATCAGCTGCCGCAGCCGCAGCCGCAGCCGCAGCCGCCCCATCACTGGGCAGGGTCACAGTAGCAAGTGCAGTAGCATCGGCAGCAGCGGCGCAGCAGCAGTCACCTCCTTGGCCCATGCAGCAAATCAGTGGGTGCGCCCGCGCCCGTGCAAATGTACTGTGGTTGATTCTTGAGACATTGAGGCATCGGAGGCCTATGGCGAACGGACCGGGGTCCGGATCGGGGGGCTGACCAGGTGGTTGGTT
>NW_014009150.1:4804-5471 GCF_000611645.1 Monoraphidium neglectum
CGCGATCGATCATTCGCATTTTCACATCACAAGTGTGATTGTGCCATGTGCGCCGGTTGCCTGAGGTCTTTGGGGGTCTGTAGCTGCCTAGGACGGTGATGAGGGTGGGTTTAGGGTTACTTTACCGCTACCAAGTGCCGGGACTTGCCTGGCGGGGGCGGATGCTTCTTCAACGTATTCTAGGGCAATGACATGTGTTATTCTTACTACAGTTGCGTAAGCATGCCGGCAACCGCACTGTGGCCGTTAGGCAATGAACTGATCGCCCTCTCCCCGTGAGCGGGGGGCCTTAAGTACAAACGGGGCGCGCGCGCAGGTGACGGGTGACGTCCGTTGCCCAACAACCGCGAAAGGCAGTTGCCAAGTGGGAAAACGGCACGAAGAGGCAGCCAATGACGCTGTTTGTAAGCGTTCAGGCTCATGCAATCAACAAGCAAGCCTTTTTCAATTGCTTACCACGAGTCAAAGCAGCGATCAAGGCCAAACAATGGCATTGCCTGTGCTAGGCGCAGCATCACTAATGTGCCACCCTTCAAGGGCGGCAGCCGCAAGTATCAGCCTGAGCAAATCAGGAGCAATCGGGGCAATCACACACTGTCAAATGCGTCACGCAAAGTTACTTGTGGCACACGCTGCGCGTCCACACATTGCCCGCAAGCTTATGGGG
>NW_014009149.1:0-540 GCF_000611645.1 Monoraphidium neglectum
CCGCCGACACGGCAGCCCTGTACGGCGCCGCCGCCGCGGCCGCCGCCGCCGCGTGCGCGGCGCAGCGCGCCGCGGGGCGCGGCGCGGGGCTCGCGGGCGGCATCCTGGGCGGCGCGGACGACCGGGAGTCTGAGCCGGACGCGGCTGCCCAGAACCTGCGGCTGCGCAGCAAGCGCGACGCGACGCCCAACACGTGTGTGTACGTCGGGTTCTTGGGCTGGTGGGTGACCGAGAAGGAGCTGGAGGCGTGCTTCTCGCCGCACGGCAAGCTGGTGTCTGTACGGGTGAGCCGCGGGCGCCAGCAAAACCAACGCAAAACGAAACCTCGGGATCCGGGAACAGCCCCGCCCAGGGGAAACCGCCGGACCAGGCCGCTCGGGTGCTGCGCCGCAGCGCGGCGGGCCGTCGAGCGCCTGAGGGTTGTCATGCAAGGGAGCGGTGGTCGCGCAGGAGGGAACCGGCCGGCGCCGCCGCCGCCGCGCAGGGAGTGTGGCTGCTGGCGCCGTCCCGCTGGCCGCAGCCCCTCGGCCGCCTCACCTC
>NW_014009149.1:735-4613 GCF_000611645.1 Monoraphidium neglectum
CCCCCCCTCCCGCCCCTCTCTCCGCCCCTGTTCCCCCCATCTCCCGTCTCCGCCCCGCAGCTGCTCATCTCAAAGAAGTCGCGCCGCAGCCGCGAGCAGGTGGGCTTTTTGTTGCGTTGTGGCGGCCCCCCGTGCACCTCGAGCCGCAGCACACACACCTTGCCTTGCTTTTGCACGCCTCCGCGGCCATCCCCCTTGCGCCCTCTGTGCCACCCCATCCCCACTCCCAACTCTGGCCCATACAGGCGCCTTTGAACACAACCCTGCTCTTAAGCGCCCCGACCTCACCCCCAACACCCCCAACCGCCACGAACCACCCCGATCACACCTCCAGGCCTTTGTCGAGTTTGTGGACATCCCCAGCGCCGCCGCCGCCATCGAGTCAATGGACGGCCTGGACGCCCCAGCGCTGGTTAAGCAGCCCGGCTGCGGCGGCCTCGTCGTGCGCTTTGCTGACCGCAAGAAGGAGGACGAGATGTGATCTAAGATCTGAGACCTGACGATCTGGTGATCTGGACATGTGACGAGCTGGTGCTTGTAAGGCACACAGTAGGGTTGCGGCGGGGGGCGCCTGTGCACCCCTCGACCCGTCTCCACCCGCTGGCGGCCAACCTCCAGGCGCCGCTCTCACGCGGCGCCGTGCACAGCGGCGCAGCGGCCGCCTTGTGCGACCTCGGAGCACGGCCCGCGGCCTGAGCCGCCTGTGCCAGAGGGCCGCTTTTGCAGGCTTGTGCGAGCAAGCGCCTGCGTCATCCAAGGCCCCGCTTACATCATCATGTACGCAGCACAGCCTGCCTGCCTGCCTGCCTGCCTGCCCGCAGATCACGCATGGGTGCAGAAGGCGTCCCCTCTCGTGCGGACTGCACACGCACATAAACACACATCCACATACCCAAATCGCATAGCAAGGGGCCCCATCGCCCCATTGGCCTGGTTTTCAAACCCCCGACCCCCGTGCCCGCTACTTATACAATCCGGAGCCCTCCGCCCTGCCTTTTGACCCGCTCGCGCCGCCCCGCCTGTCCCGCCGCCCCTGCGCCTTCCGCGCCGGCGGGCGGGCGGGCGGCCCGATTAGCGCCCGTCCCCCTTGGGACGGCCCGCCGGCCTCTCACCCACCCGCCCCCGCGCTGTTGAACGACGCACGATGATGCCACTCAGCGGCCCCCCGCCTGTGCGGCGGCCGCCTCGCGGCATCGGCCGTAGGGGCATCGGCCCTGTGCCTTGCCCGCGGTTTGATGCAGCCAAAGCTGCTTGTAAGCAGCCGCCAACCGCTCCGCATTGTAAGCTTTCTTCAAGGCCGGCGGGCGGGCCTGCGACGGCCACGCCTAGCCCTGGCACTCCGCTCCCCTGGAATGGGCTCGACACCCCCCTTTTTACCACACTTCATGTGGCTCGCCTCCCCGCCTGCAGACACCCTTTCCGCGGCGCGCACCCTCCCTTTTGAGGCCGCGCCGCCTGTGCGCTGCGATTCGCGTCACGAAGGCAGCCCGTCCTATCTGAAAACACCCGGCCCCACAGCGCGAGCGCAACCCCCTTTGTTGCCTCGCCGGCCAGCGGGCGCCCGAGCCTCCAGCCCCTCGCCCCCTGCCCACGCCGCCACCCAGGCGCGAGCGCTTCGGGTTTGAGGTCGCCAGCCGGGCGCCTGATTTTATACGATGATGACATACCCACCAATACACCAAAAATAAAAACATACACTACAAATCGAATTGCCCTCACCCTTCCTCTGGGAGTGCCCGTGTCCCCTTGTGCGTGCAAACGCCGCCACTGCCGCCAGCCGGCGGCGCCCGCGCACCCCCCGTGCCCGGGCGATGAGCCCTCTCTGCCATGTGCTGACAAAGGGTGATCATGTAATCGAGTAGATCAGCTGTAGGTCTGAAAGCGCTGACGATGCGCAGATGAGCCGTTACATAGCGAAGGGGTTGCCCGCAAGCAGCGGGGTTGTTCTGCGGCCGCGCAGCACCTCCGTGTAAGCTGCGCGCCACGCCAAACCCCACGCTCGCAACCCGAGCTCGAGCGGTCGTGCCGCATCACGTAAGCCCAGATCAGCCAACGCGCCCGGATCACTCGTCGTCGCCGCCGTCCTGCTGCGGTTCCAACCGGATGAGGTCGTCTATCCGCAGGATCGTGATGGCCGCCTCCGTGGCAAACTGGGGGCGGGGCGGGGGCAGGGGCAGGCAAGGGGTGGCGTGCACGTGTGTGGGTGGAGTCGGGGGACGGCATGAGAGGGAGAGAGGGAGACGATGTGTGGGGGCGAAGCGGCCGGGGCAAGCGGTTGCCGAGGAGGGGGCGGGGCGCAGCAGACGGCGGGGCGGCGGAGCGCCCTCAGGCCGGGAGCTTGGGCGCGTCTTGCGGTTGACAGCCTCTCTTCTGGGCAGCCCTCAGTCGGCCCCCGCTGCACCCCACTCAGGCCACACGCACGCGCGCGCGCGCGCACACACACACACACACACACGCGCACACACACACACACACACACACACACACGCACATGCACATGCACATGCACACACACACACACTCACGCAACTCCTGCAACCCCCGGCCCCCTCACCTGGATCATCTTGGTCTTGCTGAGCGCGGGCTCCAGCACCCCGGCCTCCACATTGTTGCGCACCCGGCCCTCCACCAGGTCCAGCCCGTACTCAGCCAGGCCGGCCTTGGAGGGGTCGGTCTGGTGTAACCGAGCGGGTGACGGGGCGGGTGACGGAGGCGGTGACGAGTGGGTGACCGGGCGGGTGATGGGGCGGGTCATGGGGCGAGGTGACAGGGCGCTTCAGGGGTGGGGTTGATGAGAGGTGTTGGGCGGGGGTGGTAATGGTGGGCAGTGGTGCAGGAGGGTTGGTTGAGGGTTGGTTGGGGGTGGTTGAGCGAGCGGGTCAGACGCAGTCGGGGAGATGAGTGCGAGGATTATGCCAGCGCGATGCGTGCGTGTTTGTGCGCGCCCTTGTGTGGGTGTTGGGAGAGGGGGGCCGGGGGTCCAATCTCACAGAAACGCTGGCAAAGACCGCACTTGATACAGAGGCGCCCCAAAGCGCGAGCGCGCGCGCCAGGGCGCCAACGTATGCGCGCGCGTGAATGCAAACCCTCCCCTGCCGCAGGGAACCCGCCCGGCTGCCACACCAGCCGGCCGCGGGCACCGCCGCCCGCGCCGCCCCGAGCGCATGTAGCGCGGCGCGCCCACCTGTGCTGAGTGGTGGAAGGCCCTGAGCTTGGCCACCAGCTCAGTGGCGTCCTTTGCCGCGTTGACGGCCAGCGTCTTGGGCAGCACCAGCAGGGCCTGAGAGAGGGCGCGTGGCGTGAAGAGTCTGTGGGTGTGTGTGCGTGTATTGAAGTCTGCGTTTGAAATTGTTTGTCTGCATACACATTTTACATAGGACATGTGTGAATGTGTGAATGTGTGAATGTGTGAATGTGTGAGTGTGTGTGAGAGAGGGTGTGAGTGCGTGTTTGTACATGCATTTGTGCGAGTGCATGTGCCACAGCCCTTCAGGGAACACTGAGGGGTTAGCCCGTTAGAAGACGGGGCCCGGCCGGGAGGAGCGAGCGCGGCCGCCGCTATGCGCAACCAAGAGGCGTTGGGCGTGCGTGCAGTGGCCGCGCCGCGCCGCACAATGGGCGTGCGCTACGAAGCGCAGTGTGGGTGGGGCGGCGCAGCCCCCTGGCTCCGGGCTGCGGCTGCAGGGCCGCGCCTCCGTGAGCAGCGCGGGGCCAGTTCGCGGGACCCCATGGTGGCCCCAACCCGCGGCCGCGCCCCAAACTGACCTCTGCAAACTCGGCTATGGCGAGCTGCTCCCTGCTGCCCAGCGTGGTGGCAAAGTTCTCCAGGTATATGGACAGCCCCGCCTCCACGGCACCACCACCTGGGGGGGGGGGGG
>NW_014009148.1:0-4418 GCF_000611645.1 Monoraphidium neglectum
GCTCCAGGCTGCCCAGCGCCGTCCTCAGCACCCCTGCCTCATCGTAATCGGTGGTGGCCAGCAGCGCCAGCCCCGCATCCTCCACCCCCTCCCCACCCCCGCCCGCCGCGACGCCGGCCGGCCACCTCGGCGGCCGTCCCACGCCGCCGCCGTCCTCCCACTCTGCGGCCGCGGCGGCGGCCCTGGCAGCGTCCATGCGTGTCTTCAGGGGGTGCGGGGCGCCGGCCGGCCAGGGGGCGAGCTCGACGGTGGCCGCGGCGGCGTCCACGGCCGTCACGCGGCCATGGCGCACCTCTGAAACCTTAGGGGCATCGTGCGGGGGTTGGAGGTGGGTGTGAGACAAAGAGGGACCCTGGCATTCGGCCGGCATGAGGCAGCAGTGGCCTTAGGGGCCTCGCCACGCGCCGCCATGAGGGCCGTCCCCAGGGTTTCCGCTCGAAACCAAACAACGCCAGCAAGGCGTCGCACGTGGGGCCATGTGCACCCCAAAAAACGCAAGCAGCCCACCTGCGGGGTCCAATCGGCGCCAATTTCCAGCAGTTTGTACGCAACGACAGAGCCGACGTCGGGCACAGGCGCTGCCAGCGGTGGAAGCTGCTCGAAGGGGACTGGGGTGCCCTCTGCTGCCTGGTCGGCCCCGGGCTCGCTGCTGCTGGTGGCTTCGCTGCTGCTGCTGGAGCTGTCACTGCTGGTGCTGCTTCTGCTGCTGGTGCTGCTGCCTGACTCACTGCTGCTGCTGTCATCACTGCTGCTCTCATCACTGCTGCTGTCATCACTGCTGCTGCTGCGCCTGGCATGCTCTTTGTTGTTGACGACACGCCTCTGCTGCTGCGGCGGCGTACCCTGTTGTTGCAGCCCCTTGACGTGTCTCTTCATACCCTCCTGCTGCTGCTGCTGCTGCTGCTGCTGCTGCTGCTGCTGCTGCTGCTGGGGCCGCTGGTCTGGGTGCTGCTGGCGCTTTGGCTGCTTACGCCCCGGCTGCGCTGCTGCCGGCAGTTTGCTCTGCTTGAAAGACGACGGCCCCGCCGCCGCGTCGTTCACGTTCGGCGAGACTCCGCCATTCGGGTCAAGCGGGCTGGCATTTGCGGCCGCCTCCAGCGCCGTCTGCGGGCCTCGGGAGCTGCGCTTGCTACTGCCCGTCTCGTGCCGCTGAGGCAGAGATGGCGTTGACATCTGCTGCTGCTCCTGCTGCTGCTGCTGCTGCTGCCCCTGCTGCTGCCCCTGCTGCTGCGGGGACTGCAAGGCGTACCATGCTTGCCACTGCTGCCACTCCTCCGCCGTCCGCTCGTGCTGCTGCTGCTGTCCCAGCTGCTGGCCGCCGTTTTGCCCCTGCTGCCCTTCGTCCTCCAGCACGCCGCCGTCGCCGTCCCACCGCAGTCGCGTCTGCTTGCCCTTGTTGCGCTGCTGCTGCTGCTGTTGCTGCTGTTGCTGTTGCTGCTGCTGCTGCTGCTGCTGCTGCTGCTGCACGGGCTCTTTGGCCTTCCGAGGCAGCACCCCCAGCCGCCTGAGGCGCCGCTTCTCCGACTTGCGGCGCGCGCTGCGGCTGCGCTGCTTTGCTGCCCCGGCTGCCTCCCCGGCGGCCGCGGCTTCCGGCCCTGGCTTCGCCTCGCCCGGTGCTGGCTGTGCCGCGGGCGCAGCAGGAGGTATGGCAGGCTCCGCGCGCTTCCGCTTGGGTGCGGGCTCGTGTGGATGCGCCGCAGCCGGGGCGGGCGCCTTGGCGCCGCTGGCCCCGGTCCTCTGGGCCCCAGAGCCCGCGCCATGTGCCGATTTCGCTGCTGCTGGCCCTGCTGCTGGTGCGGCTACCTGCGGCAGCGCGCTCGAGACCGCGACCAAGTCTCCATCCCTGAGCAGCGACGCAGGGCCATCCTGCGGCAGCTCAAAGCCATCAACGGACAGCACCAGCTGCTGGTAGTCCACGCTTTGGAGGCCGAAGAAGGCGGTGAGCTGCGAGGAAGGTGTGGGGCGGCCGCAAGGGAGGTACTATGGAGCGGCGTGTTTGCGGCTGCACCTGCACCTGCAGCTGCACCTGCAACATGAGAGTGACGCGGCGGCAGGCGGCGGCGCCACATAGGGGGAGCACTGCCAATAGCCCGACCTCTTTCGCAATATTCAGGATGAGCGTCTCATCTCCAACTGCTTCGGGCTTGAACCAGCACCGCTGCGTCTTGCGCGCCGTGCGATCGACGAGATCATCGTGTAACTCAACTCTCAGCCTGACGCTCATTTTGCATTATTCTCTGGTGTTGTGTCCACTTTTTCAATCACCGCCGCGGCTTAAAGGGTCGTTCATACCGGTATCACAGGCGGTGGTGATCAGTCATGGCAAAGGTCGAAATGGGCAAGGTCTATCCGCAAGGACATCCTTGATCGGCAAAACGGCAGCCGACGAAATATTAAAAGTCTGCTTAGAAAAGTAAGCAACCTCTGCCTGCAAGATCACACCCCTGCACAACCTCCACCGAGCAGCACTGACTGCGGTTGTACTGCAGTCTTGTGAGTAGACGAACATAGAGGATCAGAATTACCCGGGACTGACGTTATTTGCGCGGCAGGCGGAGCGAGGCTTGCGCACACCTCCTGCAGCAGCGGGTCGAGGTGCGCACACCTGGAGGGTCGCTGGATCGTAGGCAGTATGGGGTTCCCCTCGTGTACAGCACTGCACATCTTTCGGCAGCCCTGCTGCGCCACACATGTGATTGGGACGCAGCAGCGGCCTCGCGGTTACATTCCACACAGCACCCAACGCTCCTCCGGCTCGAGGGCATCGGGCACATGGCTGCAGCCGCACCCGCCGATTCGCGCGCGCACGATGCACATACGCACGCTGCAGATGGACCGCGACGTGCTGTTCACCGTGAAGAACAACTTCTACATCGGCGCCTTCAACAACGCCATCAATGAGGCCTCCGACCTGGCGGGGCTGTCAGAGGCGGAGGCCGCTGACAAGGATGCGTTTGTGTACCGCTCATACATTGCACTCGGCAGCCATGACGTGAGCGGCGCATGACATGGCGGGAAGCGGAAGGGGGGGGCCACAGCTGCGTAGGGTGTGCGTGCGCAGTCATGAACTTGCGTGCTTGCTTGGATCAAGCAGGAATGAGCGGCAGTGCAAGCAGTGCCCTCGCTACGCTACGCGAAGCCCAACCTCCCTCTCACCCCAATGAAACCCCCGGACTTTGGCCCTTCACAGCTGGTGATCAGTGAGATCCCTGACTCTGCTCCTATGTCAGCCCTGGCCATCAAGCTGCTGGCGCAGTACTCGGGGAAGAGGGTCCCCCCGGTGAGACCCGAGAACGCGGGGTTGATGCGCTGGGCCGACTCTTCGTGCGCTGGCCTTCTGCTTTCTCAGAAGACCACGCACCCGGCCCACGCAATGCCGCGGCCCCTTCCCAAGTGCCTTCCGAAACGTGCGCACATGCACCCTCACATCCACACACATGCGTGCACATGCGTGCACACACACTCACACACACGCACGCACGCACGCACGCACGTGCACACACACACACACACACACACACACAGACACACACACACACACACACCCATACGCAAATGCGCGCCCTGCACGCCAACCCCCGCAGGAGGCCGCCGCCGCGATCCTGTCGGAGTGGATGGACGACTCGGCCTGCAACCGCAACCCGTACGTGCGGCTGGTGGCGGGGCTCATCCACGCGTCGGAGGGCAACGAGGTCGAGGCCCTAAAAGCAGCCAACAACGGACCCCTCACGCTGGAGCTGTGAGTAGGCCGCCTGCGCGGCGCCGCGTGCACAAACCTGGGCCGTGCTGTGGGGTCATGTCAGACTGCTCGTGGCCTTCGGCCTGGGGCGCCTAAGGGGGCGTTTTGCGACCGCGATGCAAGAAGCGCCCACGGTGCGGCAGGGCAGGGGCTCGAAGAGCGCCATTGGCTCGCATGCCCATGCCGCAGGATGGCGCTGTGCACTCAGATCTACCTGCAGATGAACCGCGTCGACAAGGCGGAGCAGCAAGTCAAGGTGGGTTTGGCGGCACCGCAGCGTGCATGCGTTCATGCGGATTGCCTGTGAATTGCCAAATGCAGGGCGCGAGCTGGGCGCCCGGCTGCTGGAAACGCGCGCGGCTGCATGCTTGCGGGTGGCTGTGCCTGCCTCCTTTCATTGTTCCCCGCCACTCTCACCCCAGCCCCTGTCAGCCTCTTCGGCTCCGCTTCACACACATCACACATACGCATGCACGCGCACACACACGCACACACACACACACACAAACACACACACACACACAAACACACACACACACACACACACAAACACACACATCACAACCAGGCCATGTCGTCGCTGGACGACGACGCGACCGTCACGCAGCTGGCCACGGCCTGGGTGGGGGTGCAGCTGGGGGGTGCCAAGGTGCAGGAGGCGTCCTACATATACCAGGAG
>NW_014009147.1:0-612 GCF_000611645.1 Monoraphidium neglectum
GCGCGGTCCGCACCTACCGCTGCGCGCCCCTCCGCCCCGCCCTCTCCTCCGCCGCCACCCCCGCCGCTGCCACTGCCGCTGGCCCCTCGTCTGATCTCAGGAATTAGATCAGACGCCGAATCCCTCCGCAGCACCGGCCCGCCACCGCCGCCGCCATCGCCCCCGCCGCCGGGGAACGAGTGGCCCCTGACTCGCGGCCCCAGGCCCCGGCCGGACGCAGAGTCCTCCCTCGGCAATACATGCAGCCCCGCCGCTGGCGCCGCAGCCGTCGCGCTGCCCGCCGCCGCAGCCGCGCCGCCGGTGGCCGCGGTCGCGGCCGTGCCGGCGGCGTGGTGGTGGTGGTGGTGGTGCTGTCCCGGCGGGCGCAGCGCGTGCTGCAGCAGCACGTCTGAGTCAGCGTCTGAGGGGGCGTCCGCCGCGTAGCCACTGCCCCGCATCGAAGCCGAGTCCTGGCGCTGCAAAAAGGAGTCGCCGCCGCCACCCCCGCCGCCGCCACCCTCTCGCCCGCCGCCCGTGCTGCCCTGGCGCCGCAGCAGCGCGCCGCGAGGCTCGTCTAGGGAGCTCCGCTCGCTGCCGCCGCCGCCGCCGCCGCCGCCAAAGGGCGAGAGCGGC
>NW_014009147.1:783-2091 GCF_000611645.1 Monoraphidium neglectum
CCGCCGCCCAGGGCTGCGCCGGCGCCCTCGCTGCTTTCGCCCAGCGGACCCGCGGGCCGCAACACGCCGCCGACCGTGCACGTGGCCAGCCCGGCCCCTGCTGCCGCGGCAGCTGCCGCGCAGCTGCGAGGCGCCTCCAAGTCCCCGTCCACACGGGCGCCGCCCCGGTCGTCATCGCCGCCGCCCCGCAGCGCAAGCTCCCAGAGCTGCTTATACAATGCAGTGCCCCACACCTGCGGGCTGCGCCCCGGGGCCGCCTCGCGCGGCACCCGCGGCGCGGCGGCGCCGGGAGGCAGGACCCTTTGCGGACAGGGTGCGTCGGAGCCTGTCGCTGCCGCTGTGGGCGGGATGCTTGTGTGGCTGGCCGTGGCAGCACCCTGGTCTGCGTGAGAGGCATCCGTCTGAGCAGGTGCCGCCTGAGCAGGCGCCGCCTGCAAGAATGCTTGCTGCTGCTCTGGCTCCAAGGGTGGTTGCTCCTGCAGCAGTTGCTGTGTCGCACGCGCCAAGCTTTGCCCTGGCTGGCAGGGGACTGGCTCCTGCCCTCGCTGCTGCTGCTGCTGCTGCTGCTGCTGCAGCTCCTCATTTTGCTGCCTCTGCGGCAGCAGTGGGCCTTTCTCGCACACGTCCACCCCGGCGCCCACCACTTGCCGCACAGCCGAACAGCTCGCGTGTGGGCCGACGCCAAGTTGCTCCCCCTCCTGTTGCTGCTGCGGCTGCTGCTCCTGCTCCTGCTCCGCATGCTGCTGCGGCTGCTGCTGCTGCCGCTGCTGCCGCGCCCGCTCCCTCGCCTCCCGCCGCTGCTGCCGGTAGGACGCAGGCAACCCCTCCTCGTCGCTGTCGCTCTCGCCTGCGCCAGATGGGATCGGCGCCAAGAGAGGCGGCCTTGCATCAACACCGGCAAGACGAGCGCTGCGTGGGCAGGCATCAAGGCAAGCGCTCGCCAGGCGGAGCGCCGCACCCTCCTTTGAGGGAACCCTGCGGCAAACTCACCTGGGGGCGCCGCGCGGAAGCGCATGGGGTCGTGCGGGGCCGCCGGCGCCGCGCGCGCCGCGGCAACCATCTGGTCAAAAGCGGCGCGGTCTACGGCGCGCCGCGCGTTGCGCTCCGCGAGTATCCGCTGCCGCTCGGCCTGCTCCGCTGCTGCACCGCCTGCGACGCGGGCCGCGGGGCGTGCAGTCGGTCCGGAACGCCCCCTCTCGCCAGCCCGCTGGAACGCAGGCAGTTTAGCACATGTTGTCTGGCATGTCAGAGGAGCGCACGAGGGCAGGCCAGACAGCTGGCCGAGCACCAAAAGCGGCGGGACCCGCC
>NW_014009147.1:2977-5475 GCF_000611645.1 Monoraphidium neglectum
GAGCCGCAGCGCGCACCTGCCAAGAAGGCCGCCGCCAGCCGCCGCTCCCTGGGCGTCACCGGGGCGTCGTCCAGCTGCTGCAGGGCCGGCAGCGCGCTGACGAGGCGCCTGCGGTAGTTCCTGGGGAAAGGGATGGGGTCGCAGGGTGAGCGGCCGCCCGCGGAACGGATAGGATGCACACGGTGACGCTGCTGGACAGATGAGCGTGGGCGCTGATGCGACCAGCCCACTCGTCTTGCCACTGCAACAAGAGCCCAGCCACTTCCAGTCTGCACTGCAGCTGCTAACCGACATGCTCAAGCCACCGCCCGCGACCCAGGTGCTGCACCCACTGCGTGCCGCCGCAGATCGGGTTGCCGGCCGCCGCCAGCAGCGCCAGGCCCCGCAGCTCCAGCAGCGCCCGCAGCGCGTCCTCCCCCTCCAGCCTGTTGCGGGCGACGTCCAAGCACGTCAGGCTGGCGGTGACGGCCGAGAGGCCCGACAGGTCGTCTGCGGTCGCCAGCTTGTTCCCGGACAAGATGAGGGTGCGCAGGTTTGGCAGCCCGTCGAGGCCGTCCACCCTGGCGGTTTCCGCAGGGGCGGCAGGCAGCAGCGCGGCGCGGCGGCGGGCAGGGTGAGGGTTTGCGTGCAGAGGGCGTGCGTGTGCAGCGGGCCGTTTGAGGGTGCCCTGCCGCCTGCGGGGCGGCGGCCCATGGCAGCTGGGCCCTGCTGTAACATCCTCTGTTGCCGCCGTCAAGCCGCGCGAGGGTGTGCCTCGGCGCTCCCAGGCTTGGCGGCAACACCCATGCCCCCATGTCACCTGCTGATCCTGTTGTCCCGCAGATCGAGTGTGTCCAGGTTGGTGAGCGCGCCGAGGCCTTGGATGCGAGAAACGAGGTTGCGTCCGAGGTACAGGCAGCGCAGCACCGTCAGCGCCGCCAGGCCCTCGATCTGTGTGATGGCGTTGCCCTCGAGGTAGAGAGTAGTGACCCCAGTGTACGCCTGGTGATTAGGTCGGTTGGGGCCGGAGAAGGGGCGGGCGGTTGGGGTCTGCCGGGGCAGCGAGGGCGCCCGCGTGCGCCGCCGCAGGACAAAAGGGAATGCCGCTTGTGCAGAGCTGTGTTGACCGCCCATGCGGGGTTGGGCGTCCGCGGGTGCACCCAGACCACGGCGCATCGCCGCCAACCGCTGAAAGCGTAGCTGCCCCAACCACCCGCCTCCAGCGCACGGCCTCGCGCCGTCGCACCTCCAAGCTTTGGATCCTAAGGATACCCTTGCACTGCAGGTAAAGCACGTCATTGAGCTCCGGGCAGGAGACATACCTGCGGGACGAGCGCGCAGCGGCGATGCAGCCCGTCGTCGCACGGCGCCGCAAGCCCTCTGCGATCTATGGAGTCACCAAGCCCAAGGAATGGCGATCTCACTGTTTGTGTGCTTTGCACAGTTCCCGCAGGCTGGACGGCGTGAGCTCTAACGGCATGGCTCTGTGCCAAATTGTCCAGATCGATCCGTTCTATCACCCGCCACGCTGTAAAGGTCTAGAAATGATTGCTGATTAGTTTTCTATGGTGTTATACCCAAAAATACACGAAGTATGCGACGAAGCCTTTGACGAACGACGTATACCGGTCCAGGGTATCTGCGAGAGATATACAGAATACTCCTTGATCAAGTGTTCAGTGATGTAGCATGGGTACCCGGAGTGCTCACTTTGCATCTCGCCTGCACAGTCACCTTTTGTACCGCCGTGCCTGGGCCCCAGCGTCCGAAACGCAGCCCCACGCCGACAATCAGTGTCGGTGTGTCCCAGCGGCTGCATCGACATCGATTCAGTCAGTCTGAGCCAGCTTCATCGCCCCTAAGCAGTCCACGGTCCTGAGTTACGTAGGCAGCTGCGTGGCAGTTTGCAATGCAGGCCAGAGGGTGGCTTCTAAGTGCGTTTGTGGCTGGCTGGCTGGCTGGCAGGCTGGCCGAAAGTGAAGAGGTTTCTTGCTACACACAAATTTTCCAGATTGTTACATTGGCAGTGGTGATCAAAAGAAGACAGTCAGGAGTTCACGTCAGTGGTGAAGTTCAAAGCAAACAGCGTCAGCCTCAGGCCAACGCAAGAGGCGCTACGGAGTGCGCGTGTTCTTAGAGTCATCGGAAAATCGTGCAACCTGCAACATTCCCTCTAACATTACCAACCCCAGCGCCAGCCCCCTCACGCAAGCGCCAGCACCGCCGCGCCGGCCGCCAGCGCCAGCGCCAGCACCGCCCCGCCCGCCCCCCGCGCCGCGCCACCTGCGGCATTTGTCTTCGAGCCCTCGTCAGCGGTGTATGCGGAGTGCGCCGACGCCGTCCGGTTGCTGGCGCGCGGCGTGCCCTGGCCGAGGTTGAGCTTGGCCGTGGTCGTGGCGCCCGAGTCGCAGAAAACTTTGACCAGCATCTTCATGCCCAGCTGGCACTCGCCCGGGACCTGTTTGCGCGCAAAGAGGGGCGG
The DNA here is from genome assembly GCF_000611645.1 of Monoraphidium neglectum. Taxonomy (NCBI): domain Eukaryota; kingdom Viridiplantae; phylum Chlorophyta; class Chlorophyceae; order Sphaeropleales; family Selenastraceae; genus Monoraphidium; species Monoraphidium neglectum. The sequence continues at coordinate 5,439 of NW_014009147.1, forward strand.
CCAGGGTCGCGGGGATGGAGGCAGGTGGGTGTATGGG
>NW_014009146.1:0-4412 GCF_000611645.1 Monoraphidium neglectum
CGCGTCGGTGGTCCCTCTTCGCGCGGCGGTCGCGCCGCGGCGGCCGGCCGTGCCTGGCGCCGCCGCCGGCGTCGGCGCCGCTTTCGCTGCCGGAGGAGCGGCCGGAGAAGTCCTCGTCGCCGGTGTCGATGCCGATGTCGTCGGCGCCAGCGCCGGCGCCGTCGTCGCTGCTGCTGGACGTGGCGTCGCCGTTTGGCCAGCTGTCTCTGAGCGGCCGATCCTTTTGGGCCTCCGCCTGCTGCTGGTGCTGCTGCTGCGCCTGCGGCTGGCCGTGGTGCGGCGCCGGCGGCGGCTGCGGCAGCCGCCTCTTCTTGGGCGGCAGCGGCAGCGGCCCGTTGGGCCGCCGCGGCTCGCCGCTCGAGGCGGGGGCGTGGTGCTGCTGCGCCGCGGGCGCGTGCGGCTCGGGCGGGTGATGTGTGGGTGGCAGCTGCTGGCTGCTGCGGCGCGAGAGACGCGACACGTTCGCGTTCAGCTCCTCATGCAGGCGCCTCGCGAGCTCCTCATCAGAGGTGAGCGCCACCGCCGGCTCCAGGCGCCGCTTCTTGGCGCCCGCCGCGTCGGTGGGCCCCATGCCACTGCCGCTGGCGCTGGCGCTGCCGCGCGGCCGGCCTTGCGGCCGATGTTATTGGGGCCTCGTCGTGCCTGGCGAGTGCTCTGAGGGGCGGGCCTGCCGGCGGGCGCCGAAGCATGGGCGCGGCGTTGCGCGCGCGTCGCGAGGCGGCCGGCCCAGGCGCAAGCGTGCAGAGGCCTTACGTGCACCGCCACCGCCAAGCCCGCAACACCCTCACAAGGCCTTGGTGGCTTCTCCGAGCTCACCTGAGCCCGGTGTAGCTTTTATGGCGCCCTCTGCAGCCGGGTCCGCACAGCTTGCCAGCGGTGTCCTCCTCGCATGCAAGGCCTGGACAACCCCGAATAAATGATAGGCGCTAGAAGGGTGTGTGGGTGACAGGCTGGGAGAGCGTCGCTAGTTGATGCGTCGCTCAAGTCATGAATGTGTGCACGGGGGCTGTCAAAGATACAAAACGAAACGCCGAAACTGCTATAAAACAAAGTTCAACCTCCGACAAAAGGACACACGGGTGCTGGCAAGCGAGCCCGCGGTGTGTGTGCTGCAGCACTTGCGCTGTGTGTGCTGCTGCGTGCACTTTTCGGTATCATGCATACCCATAAGCTTTATTCACTGACCAGGAGTTGCTAGGTGCCCCATGCCACCAGGGTTGGCAGCACGCGTGTTTGAGCTGCTTCGGTGGGTCCTGGTAGGATCAGTGCCACCGCTGTTTCGCAGAGCTGCCGGCCTGGGCGGCGGGATCTGTGGCTTTGCGGCCGTTTGGCCGTCCCCAAAGAGGCATGCGCAGCGCCGCCGCTGCAGGCTTCCCGCAAGCAGCAGCCGCCCCCGCGCGCTCCTGCTGGCCCCCAACATCAAACGAGCCGCTCATGGTTACCGCACCATGTAAGCATGCGCGCGCACGCGCGCCTGCACGAGAAGGAACGTCGGAAAACAGATCAGCAGGCCGGGCGCTGTAGGAAGCCTGAGGGCGCGCCCACCAGGCTGTCGGCACCCCGACGCGGCCGCCAGCGGCGCGAGGACAGCAGCGCCATCATGACAGGCTTCACGTGCGCGCCGTGCCTTGCCGCCGACCGGCAGCCACCACCGCAAGAAGGGACCCAGGAGCAGGGGCACGCCCGCTCGCTGTGCGCTCCTGGCCGCTGCTGTCTCGTGCGATTCTAGGGTCCAGGATGGTCCGGCGCGCTGCCGGTCGCCTGTATCACCATGTGTCGCCAATGGGGCCGCGCCCCTGTGTGCCCGTCTGTCGCCCTGCCTGGCCGGGCCGTCTACGCTGAAAGCGCCCAGGCGCGCGCGCGCACTGCGGGCGGCCGCCTCGCGGCCTGCCCCGCGCCCGATGGGCGGGCGGCGCGTGACGAGCGGGACGTTGACCGCAGGCCTGCTTAGACGTCCCCACCGGTGATCTTCTTCTTCAGCTCATCCACATCCCTGCGGGCGGGCGGCGCGGCATAGGACAGTGTCGGCAGCTGCGAGCATGGCGCGGAAGCTTCAAGCCCAGCCGGCGAGACGTGCTCACGGGACCTTGGCGGCCGGGTTTCCGCCGCGCTGGTGTGTCGAGCACGCGCCCTCTGCGCGGCACCCCTCTGGTGTCGAGAGCCGCCCGTTAGCGGCGCGCCGCCCCTGAAACCTGCGTGCCCCCGGCCTCGGTACCCCTCACTTGACGAGCTCCTCGCGGCTGTTCTGGAAGAGCAGGTAGCGGTACACAAACCACGCAGTGTAGCCCAGACCAACGAGCTCAAACAGCTTCGGGATCTGCGTAGTTAGGGGTTGACGTTACCAACACATCAGCATGTGTTATCGGCGTCGATACGGCGAGCGAGGGCCGGGCGAACGGGTGCGGTGTGTGGCGGGCGGGAGCGCTTTCAACGCCGACGGTAGGGAGAACAGTTCTTCGGCATGCAGATGCTGCAGTGCGCACTCCCGAGGGCTGCTGCCCTCGAGAGTGCTCACTGCGCACCGTCCCCAGCCGCCCGTCAATCTGCGCGTCGTGTGCCCGCTTGCTGCGCTGGGAGGCCGCTCACCAGCGGCACGGCGTCAATCGCGCCCACGATGGTGCTCGACAGCCACAGCAGCACGACGGCGCCGGCTCCGTACAGCACCACGCCCGTCTTGTTGTCCACCTTCTCCCACTGCAGATTGCGCGGCCGCACAGCGGTTGGTCAGGACCACCGCCCTTCGACACCCAGAGACGCCCTGCCGGCGGCCGCGTCCTACCCGCTTCCATCGCCAGAAGCGCCGGGACCGCGCTGGAGCTGCTGGGGCGGCTTTTGCGCGGGTATGCGTTCGCCTTGCAGTCTCTTGAACATGAAGTGTACATTGTCCCACCCACTTCCCTGCATCCCGTCCCAGCAGCCCAGCCGGGGCCCACCTTATCGCTCAGGTCCTTCACGATCTTGTCCACATCCACGCCGGGCTCCTCAGTGGCGCGCGCCACCACAGATCGCCGCGTGCTCTGTGCGCGAGCGTTTCAGGGGCCGGATGTGTGCTGTCGGCACAGCAGCATGGGGGCCGCTCAACCGCGGTTGCTGGCGCAGGACCCTCTGCTGCGTCGGTTGGGGCCAAGCGCCGCCCGCTCGTCGGCGCGCATTGCAACCGGATCCGATCCTTGATCCCCAATTTTGGAGGCCACATGCAATCCTCGCGCTGCTGTTCAGCAATATTGGGGGGCGTCCAGGGCCCGCCCGAGCCTCGACACACCCCAGAGCCTGGGCAGGGGGTCTCTTGGCTCGCCCCCCAATCGATGATGTTCAAAAACCATCGGATGCGGCTGGCAATCGCGGACGGGATGCAAGCGCGTCTGGTGCCAACGCAACGCCCATGCTAGAGATCACGGTCATGTTTTCCGCCGATACCATCACGCTCGGATCGCGCCTTCTACACACCTGTCCGAGTCTGGCAGGCAGCCGTGCCTGCTGCACGGGCCTGCGAGTTGCGTTCGACCGCACCGCAGCGAGGCGCGCCTGGTTCGCGACGAGCTGCATGGCTATCAGGTGTGCGTTGCCCAATGCTATATTTCAGGTGTAGATGAGCAATTGTCTGTACAGTGGGCCCATGCGACGCCATTTTGCTGCTGCGCAGGGCCGTTGATGCAGGCGCAGCTGCCGGGCTACCAGGCACATCGGCCACGGGTGAGGAGCGACGTAATTCGAGCGTGCTCTCAAATTGCAGAGCGTAGTGCTTCAAAGAGATAAGACTCGTGTGCTCCGGGGGCACAAGCAAAGCAGCTGCATGTGGTCTGGGTCCCCAAGTGAACCGGCGAAGCCTGCAGGCACTTGTGCAAGCGGCTTGCATGACCACCTCTTACACTTCCATCTTCCTCGCCCCGTCCGCCGACTGGGCTGCTTGTATGAGCGCCTCCAGCCGCCGCACCTCCGCTTCAAGCGCCCGCCGCCGCCGCGCCCGCCACCGCAGCAGCAGGCCCAGCACCTCGCCCCTCGGGTCCTCCGACGCCTGAGGCGTGCGTTCGACTGCCGCCTGGTGCTGCTGCAGGTTTTTCAGCACCGCAAGCAGCCTGTCGCGCTCCCGCTGCAGCTCCGACAGGCCCCCTGCAAATTTTGGCGAAGCAGAACGCATCTCAGACGCGGCCTGCGCACCTGTTGAGCACGCGAGTGGGCTACGGAGACCCAACGCACGCCCACCGCACAAAGCAGCAGCGGCGGGACGTGCTACCTGTAAACCCGTGCAACGGCAAGCCACATGGCGCCCTCCCTCGCAGCACGCACAGCAGCGCGGCATGGCCCGGCCTCCGCACCCACCTTGAAACGCCGGCTGCGGCCCGTCGTGCGCTCGCCGGAGGTCTGACGGATCAAACCCGTGAGCGTCAATGAAGCTGAGCGCCGGCCCCGCC
>NW_014009145.1:0-4411 GCF_000611645.1 Monoraphidium neglectum
GTTCAGGGGTGAGGGGGTGGGGAGGGGGGAGGGGGGCAGCCAGCAGTTGGGACGGCGCAGAGAGCGCGGGCACGGCAGGAGGGGCGGACATTCACAACCCAGCACGTATGCTGGGCTGCGGCTTCTGTTGCCCTGGCGCACAAACCCTCAGCGCCAGCGGCGCCGCCAGGATCCACCAGGCCCACACCGCCGGGCGCGACATCGCTCGCGCCCCCGCTTTGCTGCGCAGGCGCCCCAGTCCCCTGCCCAGTCACCACTCACGCTGTGGCTTTTGTCCCCCTGCCCCGCGGGCGGGGCGGCCGCGGGCGGCGTCTGCAGCAGCGCGGCCTCGTCGCCGTCGAGGGCTGCCCTGATGCACTCCAGCAGGACGTGGTGCATGCGCGCGGCGCAGTGCTTCGCCGCCTCCGCGCCACCGTGGCCGTCGTACACGCCAAAGTAGTGCAGGGCGTCGATGCCGCCGCCGCCGCCGCCGCTGACGCCCGACCCCGAGCCACCGCCCGCCTGGCTGCCGCCCCTGATCAGCGCCTCCTGCTCCCCGCCGCCGGCCAGGTCATCCTGCAGCCGCTTCGACTCGCGGCTGGCCCGGCCGATGCAGCCGCACGAGGCCGCCGCGCTAGCGAGCGCGCCGGCGGCCACCGCAGCAGCGCCCATGCTCGTGCGGCGCGCTGGTGCGGTGTAGTCTGTCGGCACGTCGATCATGTTCGGCACAGCGGCCCACTTGTCCTCCATCGTGTAGCGCAGGCCCCACACCGCCTTGGTGCCGAAAGGGGGGCAACTGCCCAGCTCCTCATCCTTGGGGATTGCGTGGCCCTCGCCCGCACCGCCGCCGCCGCCACTGCTGTCGTGGCCGTGGCCTGAGCGCGACGAGCGATGCTGTTGATGCTGCGGCCGTTGCTGCTGCTGCTTCTGCTCCTGCCGTCGCTGCTGCTGCTGCTGCTGCTGCTGCTCGTCTTCTTGCTGCTGCTGAAGTGACAATGAGGAACTGTCCTGCGCGGCACTGCTGGGCGCGACTATGGATGCGCCGTTGGCTGCGGGGGACGAGGCGCTCTGGTTGCCATTGGCGTTGCGGCTGCTTGCAGTCTGCTGTGGCGGCGATGGCGACAACGTCACAGCCTCAAGCGCGGTCGCTGCTGCGCTGGCTGTGGCCGATGCATCCTGCCGCTGGGCCCCTGCTGATGCTGGCGGTGCTGCAGGCACACCTGCTGCATGGCCTGCCGCCACGCCCAGGACCCCACCTGGAGGGGTCGAGCGCACGCGCGAGCGCATGCGTGTGTGAAATCAGGTGTATGAGTATATGCGTGCGCACGCGCGTGTAGGGCAGTGTTTGAAACCAGTAGTAGTTGCCCATTGCCGATGTTGCGGGAGGCCAGGCCAACTGGCGTGGCCCTTGCGGCGGGAGCCCATGCTCCGAGCCCCGCGCACCCTGCTGCAGGGCGCTGGAGGCCCCTGTCTCCATGGTAATGGATTTTCGCCCACCCATGCCACCTACAGATGCGTAGTGCGACGCACGGTGTGACCGAGAGCAGGCGAGTTCGCAGGGCAAGGATCCCCAAGGTGCGCATGCAGAGAGATCAGGAACGCCTCTCGCTGGCAAGCAGCGCTCACGTGGTCGCGAAAGACCAAAGCGATCGTCCTCCTCGGGAGGCGCGGGGGCTACCAACGCCTGGGTGGCTGAGGGGGCTTCAGGCGCATCCTTTCGGTCCAGCAGCTCCGTTGTCTTACGCTTGATGGTCTGCCACAGCTTCCCCATCTTTCCTCCCTGCGCTAGCTGCTCAGCATGTAGGCCCGCGATCGATTCCGGTGTGGAACGGGCTTTGCGGCTTGTGCAAAAACTTGGGGCGATAAATATGCTCGGCTTAAGAAACTGATTTCCTTTGTGATTGACTGCATGCCCTCCCCTGCGGGATGCGGGCGGAGGGGTGCCGCAGGCGAATTTGAGCGCCGAGTCATCCTGTCGTCGGGCCGGTGGACGGCAGGAAGGTTAGTGAGCAATGGTTTGTCGACCGGCAAAAGCATCGAGCCCCCTGGCCCTCCAACTGTAAAATCTTGCATGTGCTGATGGACCGCGAGCTGGGATCCAGCCGCTGGAAGATCGCAACCTGCGCTGATGCCCCGAGCTGCCCACGAACACTGGGGTCTTTACACACACAGCTCCATCCCCACTTCGGGCCGTCCGTGACTGTCCATCTACCGCCGCCCACACTCCACTATGATGACCAGCATCAGCGCCACCTTTGAGGAGTGGGGTGGCCGTGCGCGTGGCAGTCGGAGGGGGCTTTGCAGGCGCGTAGAGCGAGGCCGGCCTGGCCGGGTCAACTGGGCTGGGCGTGCCTACGATGGACATCAACGAGATGCCTTTGCGCTACTCAGAATCAGGCATCGCTTTTGGAAGCCACTTGCCCCATCGCGACATGTAGGGACCGCAGCTGAGGACGAGAGCGCAAGGGGGGGGGAGCAGCAGGCGCAGTTGATCCCGCACCCCCGCAATGCCACAGGGGGCGCAGCCCACCAGCGTCACTTGCGTGGGTGAGGGGGAGAACTTGTAAGCTGGCCTGAGTGGTGCAGGTTCAGGGGTGCGAGCAGCGAGGCAGCTGTGGTAGGCGGTGGTGTGGGACCAGGTAGCGGCGGCCGCCACCACAGACCACTGCAACCGGGTTGTCCTGGATGCATGGAAGAGGCGTGCAGGGCAGGGTGCGCAACACACCCTTACCCGACCCACACCCTCCAGGGTTGCGCGCACCCGAATATGCCCTCCAGGTAGCGTAGGTACGCCTTGAACACTGAGGGCGACGCATGGAGTGGCGACATAAAAAAATGCGCGGGTGAGGAGTGGGTGGGGGCGCCTGACTGGCTAGCTCAACATGCCTGCCCAAACCGCCAGCGCGGCCGCAAGCCGCTAGCAAAACGCTTCCGGCCAGTCACGTTTGTCGCGGTCAATCTCGCGTGCCCATGTCTATCACGACCTGGCGCAAGCGAGTCCAGAGCCGGCGTTTTGTCGAGGTGCAGGGTGACGCCGCTTATGGCGTTGAACGCAATGGAGAACTGCAGAAGGCCAAGGGTGGCCAGACCCATGTAAATGGTTGGTGCAAGCAGCAGATACACAATGCTGGCCATCGTGCTGCCACCCCACGCGTGTGAGGGGCGGCCTGATTGATTGATGAGCAGCGCTGCAAATGCTTGCGCGCTGTGCCGCGCCGTCCACCGGCGCAGGCGGCAGGGAGGTCGATTATGTTGGGTGCGCTGAGCACGACTTTGAGGCCACTCGATGCCGTCGAGAAATGAAACCAGGCTCGGAATGGACAATCACGGGCCTCGAAAGTTTGCCGAGATCGCCTCTACTGTAGGTATTGATTGGATCAGCTGCCTGAGTGCCTGTAAATCAAGAATTTAAACGGCCAAGGTGCTGGAGGGAGCACTTAGCTCGAGACAGTGAGCACACATGATCCCAAACCGCCGCCCCCTGACTGCATTTGTGCACGTATGACGCCCTTTGCTGGCTAAACAACTGCACACAATTTTTTACAATAGCTCTCGCATCAGTTTTCTACGCAGAGCTCCCTCGCCTCCCCCTCTCCACGACCGTGCCAGCTTCCCCTCACCGTTCGCTTGCTGTGTGACCGGCTTCGCCTTGCATCTTTTCAGTACTGTCACCATCTTGACTTTGACATCTTGAGCTCTTCATTGCCGTGCTTGGGGCCGCAGTCACCCGATTTAGTTGGACGTCCACACTGCAGATCAGAGGACAGGGTGCGGGTACAGGCTCTTGACACGATGCCAGCAGTCATGGACACCGACGGGGTCAAGGACGCACCGGCGCAGCCTCGCAAGGAGTGGCCCTATGTCCAGGTGTGCGGCAGCGGTGGGGACAAGATGAGCGGGTTTGGGGGGCGCAGAGCGGCGATGCCATCTCCGGCCAACCCTGCGCCTCCGTGCCGCAACGGGTGTATAGCGTACACCTGGGCGCCATATTCCAGTCTACCAGATGCTGCAGCCAGCCCAGATCACCATGTGCACGGCTGTAGCGCACGCCCGGCCCAACGCGGCAGCCGCCGCACCCTTGACCAATCCAACCGAAAACCGCGCCACCCGCCAGGACAAGCGGTCCTTCTATGACCAGTTCCAAGACCTGAAGGGCTGCACTGACCTGAGCCTTCTGGACTCGGCCTACCCCAAGCCCTCGCTGGCCGCGCAGCGCGCTGCGCCGGGCGCCGTCACCACGCCGCTGAGTGACGTTGCGGCCCGGCCCGTGGAGCGCCCGCTCCTGGCAGCCGCGCCCAAGACGCTCACGCCCGAGCAAGTGGTGGCGCAGCAGCGGTTCACCTTTTTCTGGCGCGGCTTTGGTTTCCTCTGGATCCACGCCTGCGTGCTGACGGTGAGCGGCCCGGCCCCGGCAGCGGCGGGCCCCTGCGGC
>NW_014009144.1:0-3507 GCF_000611645.1 Monoraphidium neglectum
CCCAGGAGCCCCTCCCCGAGGACTTCCAGCTGCTGTACAAGGAGGCTGGGATGCACAGCCTCACGGCCACGGCCATAGGGCCGCCCGGCAGGGAGCCGCTGGGCGTGATGCTGCTCGGGAAGCTCAAGCCTGGGGGCTTCGACGACGCCTGGTGCGCAACGAAAAAAGTTAACTCGCGGGTCTGCCCGCGGCGCTGGCGGGCCGCCCGTGCACGACGGCCGGACGCCGCCGGCGCCGCGGCTGGGGGGAGAGTGGTGGCGGCCGCCGCACCCGGGCCGCGCGGGGCCTTGCCGGCGCCCCTGGATTTTCGGTGCCCGCCCTGAAAGCAGCGCCCTCCTTCGCAAGGCCCAATCTCCATCTCCCTTGCCCCGTGCCCCGCCCCGCTGCCCCGTCCCTGCACCCCGCTGCCGTGCGCTGCCCGCAGGTCCGAGGTGTGGCTGAGCGCCGCGGCAACGGGCCTGCTGCACCACATGCGGCCCGGCCAGGTGGCGCAGGCCTCGTCCATCCTGCGCACCATTGATGAGGCGCACGACCCCGTGACGGCCATAAGCGTGTTGCTGCAGGTGTCTGGGAGGGGCGGCGGCGGCGGGTGGCGAGCGCGTCCGCTCCAGGCCTCCGACGGACGTGGGCGCACGCACGCCCGTAATGCAGACACAGCGGGAGTGCGCAATCGCGCGTGCGTACACACCCCTACGCATACACTGGCTCTTCAGCTATCCACCTGTTTATCCCCCTGGCTTTGATGTTTTGCTCTCTTCCCGCCACTATCATTCCACCTGTTTTTGGGGTAATAGCAATCTTCACACGCGGTCCGCACGTTCCTCTCCCCCCTGCCGCCCCCTATCCCCCCTTCAAAAGAGCGGCGCCAAGTTCATGTTCCGCGCGGTCAACATAGCCATGGGCGTCAGGCTGGCCCTTATAGATGAGAGCGGCCGCACCGCTCTCGTGTTCGAGTCGGCCAAGGCCGCGCGCCGCAAGGTGAACTGCGCGGCAACCTGCGGCCCCGGGCCACGTCACTGGCGCCGCTCGCCTCGGCCGCGTTTCGGTCATCCGCGCGCGGCCAGCCGGGGCGTCGTCGGGTCGGCCTCGGGCTCATTTCAGGGGCACAAGGAAGCCCAGAGAGTGAGCACTCACATTGAGATCGCCCAACACACACACACACACACACACATGCACACACACTGTCATGTGTATGCACCCCCTGTGCCTCACTAATGCAGGTGGAGCCCCTGCTCGAGGCCGGCAAGACCGTCGCGCCCCCCGCCAACCCGGGGTGTGACGTCACCGTCAGGGAGCTGCCCCTGCAGAACACACTGCTCGCCAGCGCGGTGGGCGGGCCCCGGGGCCGGTTGAGAGTGCAGGGCGCTTTGGCAGTGCAATTGATGGGAGCCGTGGCAGGGGACTGGGGTGCCGTCTGCGGCAGCAGCGCCCCCCGTGCTTGCGCGTGCAGCTTGAGGGTTGCGGCTGCCGCCATTGCCTCTGCCACCGCCGCCACCGCCGCTGCTGCTGCCGCCGCGGCCGCCGCTGCCGCTGCTGCTGCTGCTGCTGCTGCTGCTGCTGCTGCTGCTGCTGCTGCTGCTGCTGCTGCTGCTGCTGCTGCTGCCGCCGCTGCTCCTGCCCGCTGCTGCCGCTGCTGCTGCTGCTGGATGCCAGCACCGCTTCCCTGAGCGACCCCCCCCCCCTGCCCCCCAAACTCCAGGTTTCCCAAAAGAAGGCCCGCTTCGTCAAGGACTGCGCCTCCTACATGCAGAATTGCCCCGCCCCCGCGCGCGACGTGTTCACGCACGCGACAGAGCTGGTGTCGTCTGTGGTGGTGGTGCCGCTGCTGGTGGGGGATGCGGTGCTGGGGGCGCTCTACTTCACACAGGACACGCCCTGCGACTTCTCCAACATACAGGATGCACTGCTGGTGCGCCTGCGCCCCTCGGACTGCAGATATTGGTATTGTGCGGCGCAGTGTGAATGTGTGTGCAAACCGATAGCCCTGCAGACCGCGTGCGCGGGGCGACGCGGCGTTCGTGCCAGAGACTCCGCGGCCCCGAGTTCGGTGCGGCAGGACGGGCCCGGGCTCGGCCGGGGCTGGCGGCGCGGTCGTCGCCCTAGCACACCCTGCTGCTCCCCTGGATTCCCTCGACGGCCCTGAGCGCGAGCGCGGCCCTGATCCCCGGGTTTTTTTTCGGAGGTCCCCAGCAAACAAACACACACACACACACACACACACACACACACACACACACACACACACACACACACATCCTGCACACACACACGTACACACACACACACGTACACACATACACACCAACCGCCATCCATCCGCAGGGCTTTGTGCATGCGGTGACCCTGGCGCTGCACAACAAGCTCGCGGGCCAGATGGCCCAGATGCGCGCCATGCTCAAGACGGTGGGCGGCCTGTTGATTAGGATCAGGATCAGGATCAGGATTACTGATTTGCAGCGCCGCGTAGCGCGGCAGCCAGCCGGATGCCTCCGCGAGCCCGCACGGCCCAGCCCGTGTCCCTCGTGCATCCACTCTGCCGCGTGGCCCCGGCTTCCCGCCGCCGCGTGCCCCATCCCTCCCCCATCGGAGCCGCAAGCGCCCCTGCGGCCAGCTTCTTGCACCGACAAAACCGCCACCCACCTCAACAGCCCAAATGCATGCCCCGCACTCCTGGCTGGATCGGCCGCACGCCCGCCCGCGCGCCCCCTGCCCTGCCAGCGCTCGTCGCGCCCCCCAAACCTGCCCCCTTGACCCAACCGCCACAACAGCCCCAGCACGCCGCCCCACAGACCCTGCCGGCCCCCTGTGCCTCCTCCGGTCGCAGGCCAACAGGCCCTCCCGCGGCGGCTCCGACAGCCAGCCAAACAGCCAGGCCACCAACCCCGTCATCCGCCAGCTGGAGACCAGCGAGTCCGAGGATGCAGCAGATCACGACCCCTCGGACGATCAGGAGCCCCCCTCCCCGGAAGACAGCGTGCCGCCGCTCTCCCAGTCTGGCGCGAGCGGCGGGCGGCTGTCCAAGATCAGCAGCCGGCGGCTGTGCACCGAGGGGATGCTGAGATCTCTGCAGCAGGAGATCCGGAAGGGGAAGAGGCGGAGCGTGGAGCTGAGCTTTATGGCGAACCAGCTGATGATCTACGAGCCCATAGGGCGCGGCGGTGGGTCCCGGCCCCTTGTGCAGAGGGTTACGCTTCATAGCATGTCAGCACACTGCGTGTATGTATAAAATGATTGATTGTGAGTGAAATTTGTTCATCAGATTGGTCTGGGGGGCCCAAATCGGCGTGACGGGTTTGGGGGAGTGGCGCCCCCCAGGGTTCGCGCCTGGTGAGAGCTCGGCGTACGCGGCCATCGTTGACGCGCCCTGGGCGCGCCCGCCGCCCCCTGCCCCCGCCCGCCGCAGGCTTTGGGCGCGTGTACCGCGGCTCGTGGCACAAGCGGCCGGCTGCCATCAAGGTGCGCGGCGCGCCCCAGGGGCCAGCCCCAACACCGCCAGCCCCTACCCCC
>NW_014009144.1:3980-4883 GCF_000611645.1 Monoraphidium neglectum
AGCCCCAACACCGCCAGCCCCTACCCCCACGCCTCAGCAGCTGGGCCCGCCAGTCATACCCAAGCCGGCCGCCCCTGCCGCCTCCCTCCCCAAAACGCCGCTCCCCTTCCCTCGGCTCACGCCAAGGCGCCTCCCCCATCATCGTGACCCTCGTCCCCCCGGCTCTCCGGGCAGCTCCCCCACCCCTCTCCGCCCCCCAAAAAAGCGCCTCCTGCGGCCGCCTCCCGCGCGGCGCCTCTCCCGCGTGTCAGGTGATGAACGCACGCGCCACCGACAGCGAGGCGGTGTCCGACGCGATGGAGATGGCGGTGCTGTCGACCGTCAACCACCCCAACATTGTCCAGGTCTACTCCTGCCTCACCGACATGGTGGAGGCGCCGGGTGCGCCGCCGCCGCGGGGTCCCCCTCGGCCCCGCCCCGCCCCACCTCCCCCCGCGTCGTCCTCTGTTTGTCCCGCCGGCCCCCTCCGGCCCCGCCCGATTCTGTTCTGCTAGCCCGCAACCCCCACGCGCCGCCGCGACGCCTTGCACCGGCGGCCCCATTCACCGCCCAACGAAATCACACCAAAGCGAATGGATTTGAAGGCCCCGCCTTCTCAGCCTGGCGCCGGCCCGCTGCTGATCTGCTCTGCTGCGGCATGGTCACACCCGCAGGGCTGTGCGGCGCGGCCGCCGGCGGCAAGACCGTCCCGTTCTACCGGCGAATGCTGCCCGGGGAGGACGAGGACCAGCCCACCTACAACATCGTCGTCATGGAGTTCATGGACAGGTGATCTGGTCTGATCTGATGACATGATGGTGATGCAATCTTATTTGGTCTCAGACCCCCCGCCGCGCCGTGCAGAGCGAGGGGCGGTTCTCAGCGCCGGCCCAGAGGCCTCGACCGCACGCGTCTCCCTCATCC
>NW_014009143.1:0-4410 GCF_000611645.1 Monoraphidium neglectum
GCCGCCGCCCTCGCCTGTGCGTCTGGGAAGGTGTAGTTGATTTTGATGCCGTAGTGCTTCTCCACGGCGTCAAACAGCTGGTACGTCTCGGGGTTGAGGCGCCCCGTGTCCAGGCTGCGGCGCGGGCAACGGGGCCGCAGGAGACAAGGCCCCGGGCGTGAGGCGGGCAGGGGGCGGCGCAGGTGTGCACCCGAGCGGCTGCGTCCGGGGCGCCGCAAGATGCGTGTGGCGGCCGCCGCGGAACAGCCGGCGGCCGCCCGCCCGCCCAAACCCGCGACGCAGGGCCACGGCGGGCGCGGGCAGTTCCTCGCGCCTCGGCGCACCTGAAGACGGTGTAGGGGCGGCCGGTCAGGTGGGCGTACTCGATGAGAGCCACATCCTCGGCGCCAGAGAAGGCGATGCCGACGTCGGTGCCAAAAGTCTTGAGCGCCTGCGGGGGCGGCGGCGAGCCGAGGCGCAGGGGGTTGATGGACGGACGGACGCGGCCGGGCAACCGGGATGGGGGGCGCGAGGTCAGAGCCCGGGGGGGGGGGAAGGGTCGGCGGATTGCCAGCTCCATGGTGTGGGGCGGCGCAGCCGCCCCGCATGGCCCAGCTGGCATGGCACGAGTCATTTGGCAGTGCTACAGGCTGGCAGCCCAGCTGGCGGCTGCGGCGCCAGCCTCGCAGTCTCACGTGGTCCATGATCTCGAGGGGGCTCTTTGCGTCGAGCTGCTCGGCGGTTGTCTTCCAGTCGATGCCGGCGGTGGCCGTGGCCCTGGCCTGCACCGCATGTAGCCCACAGCGCGGGGCGAGAACGGCGTCAGGGCGGCGTTGACGCCAAGGCCGACGGCACACATTGCAGGTCGGTCGGCACAGCCAGCATGCGCTAAAGGATTTAAGTCGTGCAGCGATGCTCATCGCGCTGAAAGACCCAATGTACCTTGTGCAGGCTGGGCCGGGAGCTGGAGATGCGGCGAGCCACGCCCGCGCGCATCGTCCCAGGGCGCATCGTGATTTGAGCCTGCATTCTTGTCGTGTTGCTGGTGCGTGCTATGCGAAAGGATCGGCTGCCGCCGGCGCAGTGCAAGCCTCTCGAGAAAAGCGGAGAGGAGGACGTATGGAGGTATGGACCAAATACGCGAAATCAGGCTTGAAAGTTCACAAAAACATGCCGTTGACTGTATCATTTTTCCAGATCGGTCGTCTCGACAAGCGTGGTCATCTGGTGCTCAGCTCATCAGCAGCCCTTTTCTTTCCGCAAAGCCTGTGAGACATGATGAGTACTCCCCTCGAACATGCGGAGCATGGCCTTGGCGAAGTCCTTGGTGGCAGCGTGCGCACGGCGCAGGCGGTGCGGCATGCCCATCCAAAAAATCCTGCCAGGGATGACAATGAGAGCAGCATCGTCCCACAGCAGAGCCCTGGAACCCTCCTCTGCATGTACAGATGCTCAATCATTGATGCGTAGGATGACTGGCAACAGAACTACCAGCGGGTTGAACAACCAAGGAATTACCCGTTGCGGATTGCGAGGCGCAAAGTTGCCTGCAATCAAATTGCTTCATGGCCGTTGCCCTGATACAGCTGCTGGCACGTGTGCTTGTACAGGCTGAAAAATGCAGTATCGCGAGCTGAATGCATCACCAGTCAAGTGGGTGGCAACGTACCTCGTTGCAGCCGCACAACCGCAGCACCGCGAGGCTGTTGCCACATGTACCTTAATGTGCTCAGCAGCGCCGCCACCTGAAACCGCTCCAAGAAATCCCGCGGGAGCCTGCGACCCTTCTCAAAGCTGCTCACCATTCAAGCGGCCGCGTCTAAAGGAGGGCCTGGACAACTGATGGCATGTCGCAAATTCGAGCGATGAGCGGTGGCAGCCTCGCGCATGAATCCATGAGCCCACTTAAACACTGAGTAGTTTTGATCATCAACATGCACCGCATGCCAATATGGTCGATTAGGTGTGACAGCCCGACGCGGAGCTCACCGGGCAGTTGCAGGGCATGGGTGGCGCAGCTCACTCTTCCCGCAAATGATGGTGTCCATAGACAGAAGAGCGATTGAAGGTGTCTGAGCTCTCTTTGACGCTGCGGTGGACCTTGAACGCAGGTCGACGCCTTCCCGAGAGAGCTCGATTGAGTGATCGTCGCAGTGAGTCTGAGTGATCCGACGTCCTCGCTGCTCTCGGACCACCTCGTGAGCAGGACCCCTGCGACATACACAAGCATCCTTACCAGCACAGCAATGGAAGCCGCTTCATTGGGCGTGCAGCAATCGGCCATGGTGGCCGACACCGCCCCGGCTGCCCTTCACGGTGCGCTGCAGCCCAATGGCGGGCCACGCTGCGCTGGGTCGCGCACCTCTGGTGCGGCAGCACGTTAATAGGTTGGATCATGAAAACTCTCATTTACCCCTGCTTGCTGTGTGAGGCATTGTGGCGGCGCCCACAACTGCCACCAAGCCCTGGTGACCTGCCTATACGCGACCAGACGCCCCTCATGGACCCGGCTGCACCGCAGGCGACGAGCGCCCAGGCCCCGACCAGGCGCGACACATGTTGGAGCAATCTGCATTTGTGCACAGCATGCGCAAGGAGCTTGAGAACAGCGCCGCGGTCCAGCAGGGCAGCAGCGCCGCAGGCGGCAGCGCCGGCGGCGAGCCGCGCCAGGAGTGGACGCGCCAGGAGTCGCTGGAGAAGGTGGAGAAGTGGCAGGCGGCGCAGGCCGGCCGCGCAGGCGGGCGGCGTGCGGTGTGGGAGTGCAGCCCGCGGGGGCTGCTGGCCTGCGCCTGCCTGGCGCCGGCGGTCAAAGACCCTGAGGGGCCAGGTGCGAGGCACCCCTTTGCCTGTCCTTGCATCATGCGAGTGCATGTCAGCGATGTGTTGTGACGCGCGTGTAGTGTCGCAAACCCAACATGTTGTTCTTCCAGCGCTAGAACACAATGCACTGAGCTCTTGGCCCTGCCTGTCTGACAGGCACCCTCGCCGCGCTGCTGCCCCCACCCCCGGCGCCGACTCGCCTTGCCTGCGCAGTGGTGCTGCCGTCGCAGCAGCCTGAGGAGATGCGGCCGCAGCGCACGCTGAGCGCCCAGGCCAGCAACTATGGCGGCTCCCGGCGCCTGACCACTGCGCGCAGCACCTTCTCAGGTGCGCACCGACCTCAGCCGGCGCCGCCGCGGGGCATCTGCCAGCGTAGGATGATTGCATGTGATGGTTGATGACAATCCATGCAGAATTTTCGGCGTGTGCCGGCGCCCTCCTCCCATGCGTGTGCGCGGTGCCGGCCGTGCATGGTGTGTGCGTGTTGCCCAGTCTCTAATGTCAAGGCCCATCTCACGCCATCCCTGGGCGTGGGTTAATGGCCATCCCCTCGGCACCCAACGTCGCTGCCCCCCACACACCGCCGCACCCCTCGCCTTCTGCCGGCAGACGCTCAGTGGTTCGACACGCTGAGCCGCTTCCAGACCGCCCAGACCTCCTTCCGCCCCAGCGACGACGGCGCCGCCAGCGAGCCCACCACCCCCATGGCTGCCGCCGCCGCCCATGCGGCCCCCACCGTCCAGCCCTCGGCCTCCCTGAAGCGCGCCACCTCGATCGGCGCCGCCTCCCTCAAGGCCGCGCAGTCGCTGGAGGGCGCGCCGCCGCCGTCGCTGCTGGCCGGCGGGGCCTCCCTGAAGCGCGTCCTGACCACGGTGCTGTCGCTGCCGCGCCAGCCCTCGCTGGCGGCGGTGCCCGAGGCGCAGGCCCCAAGGGAGAAGCCCGGGGCGCCCCAGCAAGTGGTGGGGCCCTATGCGCCCGACCCTCCGCTACTAATGGCAGACAAGGAGTTTCAATTCGTGCCCGTCCCCGCCGACGTGAGCTGGCTGGTTTGCCGGGTGTGTGCTGTGTGCGCGCTGGTTATAGTAGTGGTGCGGGGAAACACCGACCATGCGCAAGCATCTGGCATTCCAAGCCGCCACACTGCAGGGTAGAGTCACGATCGGAGGCGTTGCCTAGCAGTGATCGTCAAGTTACTCTGTGCTTTATTGGACTCAGCTACTGCTGCCCCCTTGCATAACGATCCACGCCTGCCGCACGTGATTTGCTACCCCGGCGCTCCCCGCCCGGCCTCGCCCCGCCCCGCCTCGCCCCGCCGCCGCCGCGCCCCCGCTGCCTCTGCGCCCCCGCCAGACCGGCATGGCGGGCTACTGGGTCAAGGAAAGCGCGCGGTCAACGCCGCCGCCGCTGCCGTTTGACTCGGCGCTCAACTCCAGCAAGATGGTGGCCAGGGCGCACGAGACCGTTCCGGGCGTCCTGGTGGGGCGGGAGCCCTGCTGCACCGAGTGGCGGTTTGCGGGTGGCGTCCTTCGGCATCATTCCCAATCAGAGTCGGGTTCACCACGCACGCGCACACACACACACACACACACACACACACACACACACACACAC
>NW_014009142.1:0-3096 GCF_000611645.1 Monoraphidium neglectum
CCGCGGGACGGCGCGCGGGCGGCGGCGGGTGGGGGGCGCGCGGCCATGGAGCCGGCAAGCAGGGAGAATGGCCGGCCCTGTGAGTCGCAGGAGTCACCAAAGGAGCCGGGCCGCGCGTGGGGCGTCCCCCCGGAAAACGACCACTGCTGCTCCTGCTGCTGCACGCCAGCGGCGGACGGCGGTGCGCCGCGCGGGAGCGGCGCCAGGGCCGGCGCGCGGTGCTGCTCTGAGCCGGTGGCGCTATCACAAGAGATTACATATTGACTGTAGCCAGGCACCTCGTCAGCAGCGGCGGCAACGGCGGCGGAAGCAGCCGCGGCTGCGGCTGCAGCTGCGTAGCCGCCGCTGCTTCCGGCCCCGACGCCGCAGCTGCTGCCTCTAGCCTTCCCGCCGCCACTGATCAGGCGCCCTGAATGGAGCGCGGCAGCGGAGACGCCGTCCTCCAACCCCCCTGCCTGATGCGGCCGCTCGCGCTGGGCCGGCACGGGGCTCGAAAGTGCGAAATTCGTCTAGCGAGCGAGAGCGGGATGGCGAGAGTGACGACCGCGTGTCGCCGCGCAAATCCCATGTTTCCAGCTGGGCACAGGCGCCGACTGGCGCCTTGAGTGCAGCCTGGCACCCGCACGACCCTCACTTATTCCCCATCAGCGCCCGCGGCGCTGGAGCTGCCGCGCACACCCAGAAATTCAAGAAGGAAAGCAAGGCCGGTGGCGGTGCGTGCCGTCGTCGCACCTGTGCCCCGGCGTCCCCCTGCAGCATCCACTCGAGCTCCCGAGCCAACAGCCCGCACCCCGCGCCCCCGCCCGACTCACGGCCGGCAAAGCGGCGCCGCGCGCCGGCCAGCGCGTCGGCGGCCGCCGCTGCGTCGGGGGCCGGGTCGGCCGGAGGGTTGGGTGCCTACGTGCGCGGGTTGGTTTGGGTGGGGTGGGGTCAGGCGGGTTCGGATGCGTGGCGGCAGCAGCGACGGACAGCATAAGCAGGGCTTCATGCTGGGCGGTGCACCAAGTAAGCGACAGGGTGGGGCCCCGATCGACAAATCGCGAGCACCGCGCTCTCTTCCTTCTGACGCGCCGACAATGCGGGGGCCCGCTCCCAGGCGGCAGGCCACACCTGCTCCGGCGTCCCTGTGGGCGCTCTGCCGCCCGCCAGCACCAGGGGAGTGCCTGGTGAGCTCGGAGAGGCCCCGCTCGACGCAGGCCGCGTCTGCGGGCTGGGCGGCGGCGCGGCGACGGCCGCCAGGCGGCCCTGCGCGCCGAAGCGCGCGACGAGGGCGGCCTGGGCGGCGCTGCTGGCGCCCAGAAGGTCGGAGAACGACGCCGTCACGGCGATGGCGGGGACGTTTTGCTGCTGCAGCTGCAGCTGCTGCTGGCTCTGCTGCGGCTGCTGCTCCTGATGCGGCTGCTGCTGTTGCAGTCGCTGCTGCTCCTGCAGCTGCTGCTCTTGGAGCTGCAGCTCTTCTCGCAGCCGCTGCTCTTCCTGCAGCTGCTGCTGCTCCCTCAGCTGCTGCTGCTGCTGCTGCTGCTGCTGCTGCTGCTGCTGCTGCTGCTGCTGCTGTTGCAGCTGCTGCTGCCCTCGCAGCTGCTGCCACTCCTGCTGCTGCTGCGCCAGCTCAGTGGCCAGGCGCGACGGCGAAGCAGCGGTGCGCGCGAGCGCCTGGGCCACCGCGTCGGTCACCATTGACAGCTCTTGAGGGCTCAGCGGCGCCTCGCGCAGCGTGGGGCTGGAGAGCAGCGCCTCAGCGGCTTCGCGCCACTCGGCCGCTTGCTGCTGCACAGGGTGCGCTGGCATTTCCCCGACCGCTTGAGGCTTCAGCTCGCGATCCCTTCCGCCGCGCTTGTGGCCCGCCTGCGCGTTGAGGATCGCGCGCAACTTTGATTACTGTTGTCTCAAGTGCTGAATGGGTGCACACGCTCGCTCAGGTCCAAGCGCAAGGTCAACTCGCGCACAGTGGGCCTGTGTGCGTCGCGTGACAGCGAATGCCGATCCGCTGCCGAGCTGTCTCTGCAGGCCCTGACGATGAATAACCGTACTCACCGGGCTACCGAAGCATTGCATGAAGGGCTGCTCGCTTATCACGACGTGACGAGCGTACCCCGGCTCTCTACCACCGGGAACAAAGGTCAACGGTCCTCAAACGATATACATAGCATCCAAACATATTAAACGTTGGAATTTAGTGGTGAGGTGCTCCAGCAAGCCTGCCCCGGTTGGATCGGGCGATGGGGCGTGTGACGCTGAGGTACCGTATGCGTTATCGGTATATCTCTCTCTAAAGCGACCTAGAAGCCTTCGACTGGAAAGGGCGCAGGTCCAGCGATGTCCTCTGTGCACGAATCTGCCAGGGGTTTTCCCCTACCGCCTTGACTCGCCCTGTGCTCAACTCGCTCAATCCAAGTCTGGGCTCCTCCCTGTCCCCCTTGCTTGGAGCCTCTGTTGATTATCCTCATCAATCCTGAGGGAGCTGCATGGAGGCGGCAGACCCATGTACGCCTACACGCGTGCCAGACACTCTGTGCTGATGAGAGCAGCGAGTGCCACACCGATGCCTGCGAATCATTAGTACTGTTACCGGGTCAGAAGAGGTCAAAGCCTAACAGACTAGTGGAGCTGCCAGCGCATGGGCCGCGGCAAGCATGTGTGCGCGTGTTGCCAGGGAGCAAACTCCAGGGTGGCGGGGATGGGCTGCGCCGCCCTGCACGGCCGTGCATCATCAATCCAGTGGAGAGATAGAGGAACCTGGGGTGAGCTCCTACTCAATTTTGACCGCTGCGTAAATGATCCGGTTGAACCTGCAACAGGGGTAGAAATGAGGGCCAGGGGCAGGGGTGAGCAGGAGTGTGAGGGGGATAGTGAAGCCCTTGGTGTCGCTCCTGACAGGGCGAGCGACCTGCTAGCCCAACAAAACCGCCGAGCTGGCTGGTTCTTAGGCATCTGGCGGCCCTGCCCTCTCAGCTCACCACCAGCAGGCGTAGAAGCCAATAGTGCCTGTAAGGCAGAAGAACCCGTAAGATACCTGCAGAGGCAAACATGTGTGAGCGTGTTTGTGCGTGTGTGGGGGTCAGGGTCGCCATACCTGCATGCGGCGCAACCCGGGGG
>NW_014009142.1:3519-4833 GCF_000611645.1 Monoraphidium neglectum
CCGCCCCCCCTGCGCCCCCACCATTGTCATGTATCCAAAGTAGAGCACCATGGGCACGAACTTGGTGATGTCCAGCTTGCTGTAGAAATAGAACGCGCTGTACGCAAACAGGTAGAGCGCGCTGCTGCCGCTCGTGAAGTAGGCGCGCCACCACCAGACGTAGTCCTCGCTGCAGAGCTGGAAGTAGCACAGCACGACGGTGATCTCGGCGCACGTGATGCACAGGATCACAAACACGAGCGTGATGAAGCCGAAGAGGTAGTAGAACTGGTGCAGCCACACCGAGGTGAGGATGAAGAAGAGCTCGATGAAGACAGCGCCAAACGGCAGCACGCCGCCGACGAGGCAGCTGAACGCGGGGTGCATGTACCACGGCTGCTCCGGGATCTGGCGCGGGATCTTGTTGGTGCGCACGGGGTCCTCCGCGGCGGGCTTCTTGAAGCCAAAGTAGCTGCCCACGAAGGTGAGGGGCACGCTGACGCCGAGCCAGAGGAAGGCGATGGCGACCAGCGTGCCGATGGGCACGGCGCCGCTGGACTTCTGGCCCCAGATCAGCAGGTCCAGGCCGAAGAAGATCAGGGACACCACGCCTAGAGGGGGAGGTGACGCCGGGATTGGCGGTGAGTGATTCAGAAGGTACAATGGTGAATGGTCGGCGGGATTTTACACGCGACGTCCTGGACGGGACAAGTGTCAGCGCGACGCGAGACGTCACATGCGGACCCTGTACCTGACAGCCCCCCGGCGGCCGTGCGTGCCGGCCTGCACAACACCTGCCCGCTCCGCCGCCCTCATTGGCCCCTGCCCTGCCCTGCCACCCACCCACCCCCCCACAAACCGCACGCCACGCACCTGGGAACAGCAGTGCTGTGCGCAGCGTCATGGCCTTCCACTCCTCTCCCCTGAACTGCTTGTACAGCCGCGCCGCCGCGTAGCCGGCAAACAGCCCCATGAACACAAACATCATGACCATGGCAGTCATGAGGCCGCCGCGGTTGGCGGGGGACAGGAAGCCCAGCAGGGCAAAGGTCATGGTGATGAGCAGCATGCCGAAGAGCTGCACCCCGATGCCAATGTAGGAGCAGAGGAGGGACGCGTTCTGGGGCGGCCGGAACACGTCGCCGTGCACCTGAGGGGGGCGCGGGCGGGCGAAGGGTGGACAGAGAGTGAGCTGTGGAGGCGAAAACGCCGGCAACGTGCGCGCAACTCAAACAGCTGCCAAAAACATAGCAGAGACCTTGCCAGCTGCCCGCGTCCGCTCGCCTCCCGGCCCCTCTCCCACATAGCCGCCCGCGACCTCACCCTCCCTGCCAC
>NW_014009141.1:0-4410 GCF_000611645.1 Monoraphidium neglectum
GGGTGTGTGTGTGTTTGGGGGGGGGATGGCATTGAGGGGGTGGGGCGAGGCGGCAGTACAAAAGCCCACGATGCGGGAGAGGTTGGTCGGACGCCTGCGAGGGTCGCACCGACGCTGTTTGACGGAAGGCGCCGTCGCACCAGGGGTGTATCCCCGGAGACCGAAGCAGCGCGCAAAGCATCAACACCCAGGCGGTGCGAGCCAGCGAGCCAGATACAGCCAGGCGGTGGCGGCCAGAGAGCCAGCAAGCCAGCCGGCCAACCAAACGCGCCCGGCCCAGTGCCAGGGTGGCCCTACCCAATGGACATGTAGGGCAGCTCCATGTACTCCACAGCAAAGGACAGGGATGATCCTAAACCTTGAACCCTCAACCCGAATTTCTAAACCCCCAACCCTACCCAATGGACATGTAGGGCAGCTCCATGTACTCCACCGCGATGGACAGGCCCAGCATGGCCAGCATGACCAGCAGGCGCACCACGGGGGCGCCCACGGTGTCCCAGTTCAGCAGCAGGTCTGGAGGATTTCAAACGCGAGAGCGCGCGTCGTGAGGGGTGGTGCGCAAAGTGGCGACTAGTGAAGATGTCGCCGTGAAGCTGCGCAATATGTAGCGGCGCAGCGCATTATGTAGAGGTGCATGTGCAGTGGCGGCCGCCAGGCGCGAGAGACTTAGTACCAATGAGGCACCACGCAAAGCTGAGCCGCCAGGCAGAGCCGCGCGGGTCTTCAGCCGGCGCCCTGAGACGCGGTCAACCCATGTCGCATGTCAGCCTGACGACGGTGATTGCGCACGGCTCACCCCAGCACCGTGCGCAAGTGCGCGCCCGCCAGCACCCCCCGGGCGCCCCGCCCGCGTCGCTCACCCGATATCGCGAGCCCCACAAACCCAAACACGGCGCCGCTCGCGCCCACGTACAGCACGCACGGGTCCTCAAACGTCATCGACAGGAAGTTGGCGCCAAAGGCGGACGCCAGGAAGATGACGGCGACGCGGATGGGGCCGTACGTGTGCTCCAGTGGCACGGTCAGCAGCAGGAAGAGCGCCATGTTGGAGAGCAGGTGGGTGAAGCTGCTGTGGAGGCAGAAGCTGGAGAAGAGGCGCCACCACTGGCCGGCCTTGACAGAGGGCGTATACCTGGCAAACCAATGGGGATTCAGGACGCGGGTGAGGCAGAGCGAAAGCTTTTCAATGCGAGCAAGAGGCCGCTTGACAGCAAGCTAGAGGCATCGTGGGGCGTCAGTTTCGGGCTGCGCGTCGCCGGCAGCGCGGCGCGCTGAGATAGGTGTCGCGCCTTGCACGCGGGTGCAAGGCGCACACGGCACGACGCTTGAGCCCGCAGAGAGGGGAGCCTTGGGCACTGTGCAGGAACGTCCAAATAGGCCCTGACCACCGCCCCCCGCGCCGCACCTGGCGCCCCAGGCAAAGAGGTACACGGGGTTATACACCGTCGCGCTCCTGAGCTCCCAGAACCGCAGCCACCGCACCAGCCCCGCCGGCCCCCACTGCTCCTGCTCCGACGCCGGCGCGGGCGCGCCGCCGAGCGCGGCGGCGGCGGCGGGGGTGCGGAGCCAGGTCGCGTAGTCGCCGGCCATGAAGGCAAACACAAAGGACATCCCCAGGACAACGAGGCTCGTGAAAATGGCCCAGTGAGTGCGCCGATGGTCGGGGACGAGCCTGTTGGAGGTTGATGGGCCAGCCACAGGGCATGGGAAGTGGAGGGTGCGGCAGCCTCGGGAGGATGCGGCAAGGGGAAGGTAGGGCCGCGGGCAGGGTCGCTTGGGCGTGGAGGGGTGTGCCCGGCCGCTGGCCGCTGGCACTGTGTGCGGCCGAGTCGGGAGAACCGCACTGGGGCGCGGAAGGGGAGGAGGTGCACACTGGGCGGCTGCAAGCGCTCCGTGAGCCCTCAAGTTGGTGCCCCGCTTGGTCGTGTCTCAAGGGCTCTCACCAGGATGCCATCTGCAGCATGTGCCTCTGCTGCTGCTGCTGCTGCTCCGCCGCTGCGAGGGCACCGCCGAGCACGGGGGCGCCGCCGCCGCCGCCGCCGCTGTTGGTAGCGTTGGTCTGGCCGCGCGACAGCAGCAGGTAGTGCGCGGCCGGGTCGCTGCTGACCGTGCGCGAGGGCAGGTCGGTCTCGCAGTGCACGACGACTGCGAAGCGTGCGCGCGTATGCAGCGCGTGCGGGGGGGGGGGGAGCGGGGGCAAGGGTCCAGCATTGCACTCGCTCAAAGGTCCAGCGCGGCGGTTGAGGAGGGCGCACCCGGCATCCTGCGGACGGGAACGTGGCAAGCATGCCTGCACAGGACGTGCGGCGTAAGCGCAACGCCGGCCGAGTAAGCAGCAAGGCCTCGAGCACGCACCTGGGTAAGGCTCGCGAGAGAGGGGCGACGCCTTGCCGCTGGCGGTGGCAGAGTGCCGCTGGCCCAGTGTCTGGTCTCCGGGGGTCGCGCGCTGCTGCTGCCACTGGGCGCCGTCGCCGCCGCTGGGTCCCTGCTGGGGGTGCATCACGTGCTGCTGCTGGTGTTGCTGCTCCTGCCGCTGCTGCTGCTGCTCAAACTGCGGCGCTGAGGGCACATGGAGCAGGGGCTGCGGGTACATGCCGCTGATTGGGGCGGACGAGCTGGCAGCCTGTGCTGACCCCGAGGCAGCAGTGATCTCCGATGTGCTCGCATCAGGCCTGCAGAGCGGTGCAGCGGCGGCGGCGGCGGCGTGGGGCGGTGCGATGCGCGGGCTAGTAAGCGGTCGCCCGGCCTTCAGATGCTGCGCTGCTCCCGCGGTCCAGTGGCAGTCAGAGCCGGGCTACAGCGCGTGCAGCGATGCAATTATACTTTGAGCCGTACTTGACACCGCTGTGCATCGCGATTGCACGCCTTCAGTGCTTGAGTGCCTGCCATCGTTAGGCCGCGCGCGCTGGTCGACTCGGGGGTGCGAACCTTGGGCCACCCGTTCCCCCGTTCAGAGACCATGGAGCACGTTGCTCCACCATAATAAGTAGGCCGTCGACGCTGCGAAGGAAAGCCCCAAGATCGACGGTCTGAAGACTGTGCAAAGTGCGTGGAAACGCTGCACACGACCTTCTAGATGTGCAGGAAGAAGCTTTTCGCTCACAGAATCCAGGCAAGTTGTGCTTCGGACACGGGGAATGCGGCCTACTCGGCACGCTGGTGGCAGCTGGGCTTGCAGCTTCCGCCCTGAAAACCTTCGGTCTGCTTCTCCTCTGCTCCCGCTCCTCTGCGAGTGCCCTCGACCAGCTGTGTGCCTCAGGCTGCAAACTAGCCGCATGGTGAGCGCAGCGCGTGCACGGACACCTGCAGGCAGCTTCCAGGTCAACGTCGGGCTGCGACGAGGGTGGGAGCTGACAGGGCAGTGGGGAAGAGCTGCGTGAAGGGCGGCGGACCGAGGCGGCCATCGTGAACACCCAAACCTACAGGCGGAGCACGGCGCTACCCTCCCCCACCTCCGCTGCCTGACAAAAGCCAATGTTGCATGTAAACCACATGCCCGAACAGATACGATTGCCACAGTGCCCGACCTCGCCCCACTCCATGGTGCACTTCAAGGGCCCCGTGCTGACAAGGCTCTTGCGTGCAAAGATACGTTGGTACAAGTCAAAGGAGAGTTGGGGGCCATTGGGGCCCGGAACACAACGCACGCCGCTGGCACACTGCTGTAGCGCTTGCTGCAGGGCACAGAGCCAGAGTTGAGAAAACCGGCACCCCGCGGGAACGCCTGCCACATTGATGAGGGCGCCGCAGCACCCGGACAGCTTTGACGCCGCACGACCGATGCGGCCCTTGCGCGCACGTGCAGCGCCCAGGCACTTGACTGGCCTGCCCAGCCTGTGCGCGCCAGCACGGGGACAGCAGCAACACAGATTACTCATGCTGAACACCAACCTAAGCTGTCAGCGATGTTGCAGTTATGGCGACCCCAAACAGCAGCTGCAAAAGACGCGCTCACGCGACGCGACCACAGAACTCTATCAAGCAACGCAGCCCGCGAGCAGAAAACGGGCAAACCGCCGCCCGCGCGGCGCGGACCCGTCACCCTGCCTCCATAGCTGCCGCTCCGCCACTGCCGCCGCCGCCGCCGCCGCCGCCGCTCGCCGCCTTTGCCCGCTGCCGCGCAACCCACTCGTCAATTCGAGCCTTGAGCGCCGCGTCCGGCCGCAGGTCGTACGGCGACAGCGGCTCCCGGTTGAGCGGGTCCCGCGGGTCGCTCAGCAGGTGGCGCCGTATGACTGCGCGGTCAAACGTGGTCCCGCTGGCTGGCGACACGACGGGGTCGGTCATGAGGGTGTAGTAGACCGGGTCGAGGAACTCGTCCGGGGGGTCTGCCAGGGCCTCGTCGCGGCGCTCGCGGCGCGCGGCGGCCTGGGCGACGCGCGCCGAGAGCGCGTCCAGCTGCTGCAC
>NW_014009140.1:0-2857 GCF_000611645.1 Monoraphidium neglectum
CTCCCATACCCCCCCCCACAAACACGCACACACACACACACACACACACACACACACACACACACACACACACACACATCGCAACCCCCAAAACCCCCAGGAGAAGCTGCTGCAGGAGGTGTGGCACCTGCGCAATCTGACACACCCAAACGTGGCGCGCTTCTGCGGCCTCTGCCTGGACTCGGAGAAGCCCCTCTGCATCATGGAGTATTATCCCCAGGGCTCCCTGCACGACCTGCTGCGGCGCGCGCGCGGCGCGGTGGAGGCGTCCGGCGGCGGCGGCGGCGGCGGCGGCAGCGTGCGCGGCGGGAGCGGGAGCGGGGGGCGGCTTGAGGTGCGGCTTGCGCGCGCGGGGGAGGGCCTGAGGGTCGGCGGCGGGTTGAGGACGAGTCAGCTGAAAGCTGTGGTAGAATGGCATTCGCGGCGCTGGTCGATGATGATGAGTGGGGGCAAGGGCTGTCTTAAGTGCCTCGAGCAACGGGCTCCGCTTTGAAGTATAAACGCGCCGCCTTTCGCGTATGTGCGCCCGGTGGGCGGTCTGCAGGCGCTGGCGCGGCAGCAGCTGGGCTGGGGCGCGCGGCTGCAGATGCTCTACGAGGCTGCGGCGGGGATGAGGTGGGGCGCATTTGGGCGGGGCCGGGCGGGGCCGTGGCGGACGGGGCGCGCAGTGCGGGCCGTATGCGCCTGTGCACAAGCATGCAGGCTGCAGCGCCGCGGCAAGGACCCCTGCAGCCTCCTCCTCCTGCTGTGTTTCAAAGACCACTCATGCCTACCTTGTAACAGCGCCCGCAGCTGCTAACGGTCTCGAAGCGGGCCGCCTGCAGCCGCCGGCCTTTCTAGCCCCAACCATCCCTATTCAAACAATCACCCACCCGAAACCACCCCCGGGCAGTTACCTCCACTCCCGCGGGTTCGTCCACGGGGACCTGCGGTCGCCGAACCTCTTTGTGGCTAGCGACGGGCGCCTCAAGATCGGCGACTTTGGCTTCTGCCAGCTGCTGCCGCCAGAGGTGCAGAAGGTGGGCCCCGCGGCCGGCCCGCCTGCGGTTGCTACCCTTCCGCCTCACGCCACCCTCACGCCACTATCGCAGTACGGCCCATGGCTGTTGGCCGTGCGCGTGGACTTGGGTGAAGGCATGATGCTACTCTCGAACGGCCGCGCGGCCCACCTAGACGGTCGGCCGGAGTGCGCATTGGGCCAGTTTCTGGCGGCCGCGCAGACCAGGACACGCTAAGCAGCGGGGGCGGCGTCTCGCCCAGCGGCTGCGGGAAATGCCGCTGGCACGGGCTGCCTCGGTCTTGCCGGGCCGCATGGCCGGCACCCAGCATCGTCTTTCCGCATCCAAAGAGTCTTTCCCGGGGGCGTGATTGACGTCATGCGCGCAGATCAAGGTGGCGAGCTGCACCAACCCGCGCTGGGTGGCGCCCGAGGTCCTGCAGACCCTCGAGTTGGGCAAGGCCAGTGATGTTTACAGCTTCGCCATGGTCATGTACGAGGTTAGTGACTCGAGGATGACCGATTATGACTGAGGTCCACTCTGGGTGACGCGTGGTGACGTGTGACCACCGAGCGGTCTGAGCGATGAGAGATCTGGGGGTCTGCAGCATGCACTGCGGAGGGGGGGAAGTGCACGCGAGGGTGTGGTGTCTTACTCTCCTATATGCCATGTCGCGCAACTCAGGCGAGCCAGCTGTCTACTCAGCAATGACGTGCAATGCAGACGCCCTCGCCCCAGCCCCGCCTTTGCTCAATGGCCGCGCCACCCCCTCGCCCCCGCACACACACCGTGCGAACTCCCTATCTTCAGATGCTGACGTGGCGCATCCCCTTCCACGAGGTGTCCTGCAGCACCCGCCTGCTGCTCAACGGCATGCCCCTCAGCAGCAGCGCCGGCCCCGCCGGCCCCGCGGAGCCGCTGGCGATGCGGCCGACGCTGCCGCCGGATGCTGACCTGCCGGGGGCGCCGGGGGGGCGGGCGCTGGAGCTCTACAGGGCCCTCATGGAGGTGAGGGGGCTATCTATCTAAAGGGGGTATTATCTATCTATCTATAGGGGGCAGGGGCGGCAGAGCCCCGGCTCTGCCACGGGGCGCGCCGCTCGGGTACCACGGAGTATGAGCAATGCCGCAGGCCCAACCCTGTCATCGAGTGCATGGGGCATCAGCTCATCACTCACTGTCGACTTCAAGACGTCAACATGAGGATGCCGTCGCGTTTCGCCAGCAGCCAAGGGCCAAACCTCTCCATGGGGGGAGCGGCGCCGGCTCGGCAGACGGCGACGCCCCCTACATCAGCGGCCGCGTGCGCCCCGCAGTCACCTGCCATCTTAACTTGGGGAGCGAGCAATCCCTAACCAACACATACGCCTGCCCTGTGCCGCGGCGAGCTTGCCGCGCAGCACCCAAAGCTCGCCCCTCGCCGTTTCGACATCTCCTCATATTCACAACACCTCCATTGCTCCAGGACTGCTGGGACCACCAGGCGGCCAGGCGGCCCGCGTTTCGTGACGTCATGAGGCGGCTAGAGGAGATCCTGCTGCAGGCGAGCCGCAAACACAGATGCCGGGGCGGCATGGGCGGGCCGAGGCGGGGCGGTCGCCGGCGCTCGCGCTTGCGGCCTTTCCGGTGTTGGACATGCGGCTGTTCTCAACGCACACGTCTTGGAGAAGATGCCACCCTTGGCCCCTGCTGCCAGATCTCGCCGAGTGCCCGATGCTTGCGCACGCGCACGTATGCACACTCTCATGCACATACATACACGCGCGCGCACGCACGCACGTGCGCACACGCACGCGCGCGCATGCGCGCGCACGCACGCACGCACGCACGCACACACACACACACACACACACACACAC
>NW_014009140.1:3363-4908 GCF_000611645.1 Monoraphidium neglectum
ACACACACTGCAACCTGCAGGCGCCAGAGCCCTTCCCCGCCAGCGTGATAGGCGACAGTTCAGGCCTGCGGGCCGAGAGCGGCGCCTCACGAGGCTCAAGCGGCTGCTGCAGCGGCGACGGTGCCGCTGTGGAGCTTCCCTCATGCCAGATCATCCCCGCCCACGAGCTGGATCTGACCAGATCTGGCGCCCAAGGGCCGACGCCCGACGTGTTCCTTGGGAGCTGGAATGGCGTGGAGGTTGCGGCCAAGGCGTTTCGCAGTGGCCGAGGTTGCGGCGGCGGAGACGGCGGCGGCGGAGGCGCCACGATTAACGGCCACGCGGTGCCGGTGAGCGCGCCGCAACCTGGGACGAGGCCGCCGATTGTGGGGTGCGTCTCGGATCCCGCTGACGGGGCGGTGCCAATTCCTAGCCCCCCAGTCCCCTATGGGTCTGCGTGCGTCAGTGGCTACACAGCCAAGTGGATGCACATGCTTCGCCTGTGCGGCGCGCCCTGAAATGACGCCCGCACATGCCACGGCGCCGACGCTCCTGATGCCCCCGCAGGCTGCGATGGCCAGGGAGGTCATGGCCATGGCCGCGGTCGCCAACCACCCCAACATCGTCCGCTTCGTCGGCGCGTGCCTGGCGCCACCCCTCGTCCTGCGGGAGCACTACCCGCGCGGCTCGCTGCACCAGCTGCTATCACGGGGCCGCGCGCAGCTGGCCGCGGCGCCGGGCGGCCAGGGCGCGGTGGGTCAAGGGGGTGGGGAAGGGCCGGGGGGGCCCCAGCCGCATGCGGGTTTGGCCTGTTGCTTCGTAGCTCCAGCAAACTCACTACTGGTTGCAGGGAAGTCGGGGGTGAGAAGGGGGCGCCCCAGTTGCTGACTCAGCCCCTGTGGCGTGCAACGTCAGGCCCAGGGCTTGAGCGCCCCTGGACGGCCCTGCCGCATGCCATCAATCGTGACTGGGGCTGCCTGATTTTTTCCCACCCATTGGATGACCTCGCTCACGTGTCACAATGACCCGTCTCCATGAGACTAGCTCCATCTTCCGGCCCTTTGCCAAAACATGTTTGACCGGTCAACCGTCAACCCATTTGATTGATTGACCGTTTGACCGACCTTGCCGTGGACTGACCTGGCCCCGGCCCCGCAGTGCTCGCGCCACCTCGGCTGGGGCCGGCGGTTGGAGATGCTGGTGGACGCAGCAATGGGCATGAGGTGAGGCACGCGTGCGAGGTCGTACGCGTTTGGCGATCGACCCGAGGTTGGCTTGGACCCGTGTTCTTGCCGATCTGGTTGGCGGATGGGCCAGGGCGATGTTGTTGAGGGAGTCTGCGAGTGCGTGCAGGGAGTGTTGGAGTGCCTTGATGTGTCGGTCCCTGGGTCTGGACTCATGCAGGGCGCAACGGCGCAACCCTTTCGGCGGTGCGACGCCGGACGGCGCCGGGAAGGAACACCAGGGCTGCCCTGCCGCCACAAGACCAACTGGCCAGGCAGCCAGCAGCCGGCAGCCTGCGCGGCCGGCCAGCAAGCCCGCCTCACCGTCCGGCTCCCGCCCCCC
>NW_014009139.1:0-4398 GCF_000611645.1 Monoraphidium neglectum
CCGCAGCAGCTCGGGCGCGACGCCCGGCGGCGGCGCGGGCGGCGCCGTCAGCAGCCCGGCCCAGCCACGCCCGCCGGCGACGGCGGCGGGCCGTGCGCCATCGCCTGGGGCGGCCGCGGCAGCCGCCGCCACGGCGCGGTACGTCTCGGCGAAGTAGCGCGTGAGCAGGGCGGCGACCTTTTGGGGCAGCTGGTCGGACGCCTGCTGCATCGGGACGGTCTCGTAGAGCGCGTTGCACGCATTCCTGGTGCGAGGGTGGTCGGGGTTGGGGTTGGGGTGGGGTTTGCGGCTAGTGTTGGGGTTGGGGTCTGCGGTTGGCGTCGGGTCGGGGTTGGAGTCTGAGTTGAGGTTGAGGTTGGAGTGGGGAGTTGGCAGTCAGATAGGGATAGTTCAAGAGGGAGCGTGCGGCCGGTGCCTGTGGGGCGTTGTGGCAGAAGAGCCCACCGGTTGGCTGACACGGGCCCCGATATGACCTTTCCTATTGCGCGAGCCCACGCTGCAATCACGCCGCCTGGTCTGAACGGGCAGCTTGAGTGCATGGGCGCTGCTGTTCTGGCTCCTTCGCGGCAGCCTTCCCATGCCTGCATACGGTACCCCCTTGAGGGTTCGCCCCTTGACAGCTCACCAGAGTCCCTCGATCTTGGGCAGGTGGCCAGAGTCCTCGCGATCATACCTGGGCGCGGCGGGGGGGGGGGGGGCGCTGCCCAGTCAAACAAGGTTTCCAAGATCACCACAGGTCGACCTCGGGCAGACTCAGGCTCTATCTGCTGATGCCCTGCCCTGCAAGCTTCGACCTCGTGCACCCTGCTGTCACAAAAGTCTGTCCCCGCGAGCTGCCTGGTGCGACCAGAGCGCGGCCGCCCCTCCAGCGGGCTCACAGGTTGATGACCATGAGGTTGATGCCGTCAGGCCGCAGGGCACTCATGTAGTCCTCCGCGCGCATCTGGTGAGGTGGGTGAAAGGGGCACTTGAATAACTTGCTGTTGGGCCAGGCAGCCAGCTTCCCCAGGACATTCTACCCCATTCTTCTGTTGTTCGTCTATCTTATGCCCTCCGATCCAATGCAACGCAGGCCTTCTGGACTTGATATGCACAGCCCACACACTTAGGCGGGCAGCATCGTCTGTAATGGCCAGACCCGTCCATGCTGGTGGGCATGGTCAGGGTACTGCAAGCACCAAGAGGCTCCATACCATGATACATCCCATGAGCCTGGATGGCTCCAGGAGCGGGCGACCGCGGAATCGTGCAACAATCCTAATCCAAGAGGCCAAGCAGCCCCAGACCAGCAGGCCTCACCTCCTGTGTCAGGCCATCCACCAGCGCCAGCACCGCCTTTCGCCGCACGGCGCCGCTCGCCGCCGTGCTCCCGCCAAGCGACGCCGCGCCAGCCGTAGACCCCGCGACAGCATCAGCGCTGGAGCCGCCGCTTGGGCCGTCGGTGAAGACCCGCCGGGCCACAAAGTCCAGCGCCGTCGCCTGTGCAAAGGGATTGATGGCGAGGCAATCACGGTAGTGTTTCTGGCTGACATCGTGTGCTTGGCATTGCATCTGCAACACCCAAACAACCTTAATCACACTTCACAGCCAGGCAGCCCATAACCCTGCCTCGACCCCTAGTTCTGCTGGCACCCTGTCCCTGAGCCGTGCTGCCACTGCCCCTGTGCCCACCCACCGGATAGGAGCCCTCTGTAAACGTGAGCGCCTCGAGCGCAAACTGCCCCAGCTCGGCGCCCCAGTCGGCGCCCAGCGGCTTGAGCACCTGCTGCCCGTGGCGCCGCCCGAAGCGCACAAGCGCGAAGCGCGCCTCCAGGCGCCGCAGGGACTCGCAGAGCAGCACCAGCGCCTGGCGCGTCTGGCCGGCCATGCGGCCCATGCTCGCGCTGTTGTCAACCAGCACGCAGATCTCGATCTGGACGCCGCCGGCCGTCGCCTCGTACAGGCGCTGCCGCGTTGCATGAAGGAAGGGGGTGGGCGGAGGACCACAAGATTCCCCGGGACTTTGCAAGGCCAGCAGGGGCTTGGGCAGCAGTGCGACTAGCTGCTAGTGCAGGGCGCCGAAAGACTGCATGGACCCGGTGAGACACACACAATGGCTAGCTGCTGGCGAGGCGCAAGGGGTGTTGACAAATGACAGCCGGCGGGCGCCTGGTGCAAGCATGCCCTGCTGCTTTTGAAATTCTTGCACAGCCCTGCATCGGCCCTACCCACCCTCCTGCCCTATCCAATCCCCCCCTCCCCCCGGCACGCATCCCTGCCAAACCCCATCTACCTGGATCCAGTCGCGCATGTCAAAGAGGACCTGCTGCACCGCCTCCGCCATCGGCCGCGCCTCCGCAATCTGCTGGTACAGCGTGCGCTCGGTCGACGCGCGCGCGAGCGCGGCGTCCAGCTCAGCGCGGCTGAGCTGGCGCTGCTGGCCGCCCATGGCGGCCCCGGCGCGCTGGCTCTTGAGGGCACCGGCCTTCTCGTACATCTCTGACAGGCGGCAGCCCTCCAGGTGCGCTTTCTTGATCTTGGGGTCGATCTATGGGCAATACGAGACCAGGGTCGGGCTTAAGGAGGGGACACAGACAAGGATGGATGCAGCCTGGCGGAGACCTGATTGCTGCAGTCAACGGTTCCAAGTGTCACCTTGCTTGACACACCCGACTTGTTCCAGTCCGCAGCTTCCATATTCAGATCTGCCTTCCGCTCAGTTGCACCCGTGGAGGCAGTGGCCCCAGATCACCCCCACAGACCTTGATGCGGCCGACTGCGCTCTGCGCCAGCTCGAACTCGGGGGATGGTCCGCTGACCTGTTTGATTGGTGAAGAGCAGGGGAGGCAACCGTGAGGCACGCCGCAGTCCTTGATTGCAATATAAGCCTTACCCCTTGAAGACACAGCACGAGTGCAGGTGCGCCAATCACTGGTGGTCACCAGAGGCTGCTGCAGAGCAGCCTGTTTCAGGCAATCACCCGTGGACTGCCACACATCCAATCCAAACCACATAGAGGGTGCGCACTCTTCCCTTGCATCCTATTAGCACAACCCAATCCGTGCTGTCACACAATCAACCAACCTGCATGTTTGCCTTGCCGACATCTTTCAGGGGCTTGGAGCTGGGCGGCAGCTGCCCGCCTTTCTTGCCGCCCTGAGGCCGCACCTGACCCGTCACGCTGACGCGGCCCCCAAACGGCAGCCGCTGCGCCCGCTGCGTGCCGCCACGCGGCGGCCGCGGCGCTGCGGCGTCGAGAGCGTGGCCCTCGCTGGCCGGCGCCCCGGCGCCGCCGTCCTGCCTCTGACTGCCCATGTCCTCCTCCTCATCCTCCAACACAAGCTCCAGATCCTCATCCAGCCGCAGCAAGCCGGCGGCGGCATCGCCGCCCGCTGTGCCGCCACCTTTGCCGTCCAGCGCCGCCGACGCGCCGCGCTCGTGCCCCGCCGCCGCGAACAGCGGCGCGCCGGCGGAGAAGCCGAGGCCGCCGCTGTCGGCGTCACCAAGTGCGGCCGTCCGCTCTGCGCGCTGGAAATCGTAGGCGCCGCCGACCCCGTCTGCGCCGGCGCCGCCCCAGCCCTCTCCGCCCTGCTGCTCTGCCAGCCAGCCGGCCCCCTGCGGCAGGTCAAACACGTCGCCCCCACCGAGGGCGTCGCCGCCGCCGGCGGCGTCGAGGCCGCCGCCCTCTTCGCCGGCCGTCTCGTAGACGCGCGCCTCGTCCAGGCGCTCGAGCAGGCTCTGGGGCAGGCGGTCGCGCGGCAACGAGGCCGCGAGCGTGGTGCAGATGCGGCGCTCGTCCGGCTCTAGGGCGGCCGCCACGCCGCGGCCCATGACGCCTCCGGCCAGCGAAGACAGCGCCCGCATGAGATGCAGGGCGTGGAGTCCCTGGAGTTCAGATTGGGTGGAATTGTGTGGAGCGGGATCCAGAGATAAGTTTCAAGAGTGGAGCAGTCAAAGCAAGGCAAATGAGCTTCATGAACCGACAGGAGCTCTGGCCGTGAGGCTGTCCTAGTTGGTGTTTACCTGGTCTAAATTGCTGTGTCCACTGGATCATACTCAGCTGTCCCCTGCCCATCGTCAACGAATCCCACCTTGAGCACAATCGACTCGGCGTCCAGCAGCGTCGACGCACTCGGCGCGCCCTGCGCCAGGCGGCAGGCCGAGAAGAAGCCCCCCTCAAACGCCTGCGCCGCGCGCCGCAGCCGCGCCGCGCAGCGCATCACGACCGCCGCCGCCTCGGTCTGCTGGCCGTGCACCACCCGTAAATCCAGCTGGCCGTCAGCCAGGGCCTGCAGCAGCGGCGCCGCCTGCGCGTCTGCCAGGTTCGCCTCGATCTCCTCCAGGCTCGCCTTCAGCGCCGCGATCTGCAGCCGCTCCTCCTCGCCCGAGAGCCGGCTGCCGGCGGGCGCGGGCGCGGGC
>NW_014009138.1:0-4398 GCF_000611645.1 Monoraphidium neglectum
CACCCCACCCCGCCGCCGCCCCCTAGGCATGCGTGCTGAGCTGGCGGCAGCTGGGGAGTCACACGTGGTGGTCGTCTGCACCCTCCGCGGCCGCGGCGGCGCCAACGGCGGCGCCCGGGCCTCAGCCGGCAGCGCGACCCCGCCTGGCGGCCCCTCCTTCACCTCCCGCGCGCCCTCCAGCGTCCCCGCGCCCGCGCCCGGCGAGCTTGGCGGCGCCGCCGGCGGCGGCGGGGCGCCCGACGGGACGTGCTTCCGGCTGGTTGCGTGGGGCGTGAACTCGCACGGGCAGCTGGGCTGCGCGGCGCCGGAGGGCTGCAACGTGCCCCAGTTTGTGGCTGGCATCAACGGGCGGCGCGTGCTGCACCTGTCTGCGGGGGCGACATTCAGCATGGCGGTGTGCGAGCACGACCCCCGGGAGGCTGCGGCACGGTGGTCCAGGTGGGGGAGGGGGGCGCGTAGGCGCGCGCGTGCGTGCGTGCGTGCATGTGTGCGTGTGCGTGTGTGTGTGTGTGCTCGTGAGTGCGTGTGTGTGTGTGTGTGTGTGTGTGTGTGTGTGTGTGTGTGTGTGCGCGCATGCGTGTGTGTGCGTGTGCGTGTGCACATGCTTGTGCGTGTGTGTGCGCGTGTTTGCTGGATGTGCGTGTTTCTGTGGGTGCGTCCATATGATGCTGCATGCTCTTGCTCTGTCATGTGGGCGCGTCCGCGTTGATGTGCGTGCGCGCTTGCGTAGGAGCACCAACATCCTGACGCACTCATGGGGTTGGACGGTCCAGCGGAACGCCTCCCAGCGTGGCGGGCCACAGGAAGAGCCTTGTTGCGTTGAGCCGCAGCCCGGCCGCCCGGTTACCCGCCTGGCCGCGACCTTGCCGGCCCCTGCAGCTGCCTTGCCGCGTGTCAAGCCCACGGTGGTTTGCCACCCATATCCCGCTCGCAGTGAGAGTGAGGACGAAATCCTCAGGTCTTTCGGGACCCCCTTCGCCGCTGGCCGCGTCCCCGCCGACCGCGGCGGCGGCGGCGGTGCTGGTGGCGGCCTCCCCCCCTCGGGCGCGGCGCGCACGCCGCTCTCGAGCTCGCAGCTGCTTGCGGCCGGGCTGGCGGCCGGCGGCGGCGGGGCCGCCGGCCTGGCGGTGAGCGGGAGCGCCGGCAGCCTGGGCGCCGGCGGCGGGGGCAGCGGGCCTCCCTCTGTAAGAGGGGAGGGCGGCGGCGGCGGCGGCGGCGGCGGCGGCATCGGGCGCCGAAGCGACCGGGGGCGGCAGGTGGAGCTTTCGGCTCCCTCCCGGCACAGCGACAGGGGTGCACCGCGGGAGCGCGAGCGCGGCGGCGGCGGCGGCGGCGCGGGCGCCAGTGCAAGCGCTGGCGCCGGCGCCCTCGCCGCGCGCCACCTCAGCGAGCGCAGCCTCGGCGCGGCGCGCCCCAGCGAGCGCGGGTCCCTCGCGGCCGGCGGCAGCGGCGCGCTGTCCCTCGGCCCCTCCTTCAGCCTCGCGCGCGCCGCGAGCGAGCGCGGCGGCGGCGGCGCGTTCGCGGCGGCGCTGTCGATCGGCTCCTCCTCGGAGCTCCGCGGCAGCGCCGGCGCCCCCTCGCCTTCCACCTTGGCGGCGGACCCCAGCCTCCTGAGCCTCCAGAAGCTCTCAGCCCTGGCCGCCCGCAGCCGCCTGGCGGCGCCGTTCAGGGCCATCCGCAGCCCGGCGGGCCCCCGCGGCGGGGCGCCCGGCGCGGGCGGCGGCAGCGGCGGCGGGGGGTTGGGCGGCAGGGGCGCGGCGGCGCTGCTCGGACCGCGCGCGTCGTACCGCAGCCTCACGTCGTCGGCGCCGCGCAGCGAGCCGGACCTGTCTCGCGTCTCCGGCGGCAGCAGCCTGGCCAGCACCGCGAGCGCCAGCGCGGGCGCGCGGACGCCGCGCTACAGCTACAGCGCGCACGGCGGCGGGGGCGCGGGGGACGCCACCCCGACGGGGTCTGCGCTCGGGGCACCTTTGGGCGATCCGGCCCCGCCGTCAGAGGGCGGCCCGGCCGCGCGTGCGGCATATTGGCGGGACCGTGCTGTGCGGACAGAGGCGGCGCTCGCGCGGAAGCAGCAGGAGCTGGAGGCTCTACAGGCGCAGCTGCAGCGCGCTGCGGGAGGGGTACACTCGGCTGCGGCTGACCGTGGCTCGCAGCAGTGGCAGCTCGACTGCCCGCAGCATTGCTCAGAGCAGCCGCAGCAGCCACAGCAGCAGCAGCCGCAGCAGCCACAGCAGCAGCAGCAGCAGCAGCAGCGACAATCAAAGGCAGACACAGGCAAGGCGCTACCCGTCGCACCGCCCGCTCCGCCGCTCAGGCTGCCGGAAACCCCAAGCCCCAGCCCGGTCCCTAGCTGCAGCCCTGAGCGCGGCCGTGACGATCCTGCAGGCGGCGCCGGCGGCCGCGACCGCGGCGCGGGCGACGGCGGGGCGCCGCTGCCGGCTGACCCGGCTGGCTTTGGCGGCGTACCGCTGCCTGCTGCAGCGGCGCTCGCCGGCGATGACATCAGGCGGCTTGCGAGCGGCCCTCCGTACGTGTTTGACCCCTTTGCCGGGGCCGGTGTCGTGTCTTCCCCAGGCAGCCTCTCGAGCCCGCCTCTCTCGCCTGACGTGCGGCGTTACTTGGGCTCCGGCCCGGACGTGGCAGAGCTGCCCACGCCTGGGACCGCCCTCGCCTCGACGGCGAGGGTGGAGGACGCGCAGCAGCAGCAGGAGCAGCAGCAGCAGCAGCAGCAGTGGCGCCCACGGCAAGGGACCGGCTTGCGTTCGTCGTTAGGAAAGGCCAGTGGTGCCGCAAGCGGCACAGTGCTGCTCAGGGATGTGTCGCTGGTCCAGTGGGCGGCAGGAAGCGCCTCGGGCACGGCCGTGGAAGGCCCGCTACAACCGCAGCAGCAGCAGCAGCAGCAGCAGCAGCAGCAGCAGCAGCAGCAGCAGCAGCAGCAGCAGCACCACCTTCCTGATCCTGGGTTCCAGGATCTGCGGCCCCCGTTGAGAAGCAGCAGCCCAATATGGTGCGCTGCGGGCAGCCCTGGCGGCGCGCCGCCAGCCCCAAGTTTACAGGGTGCGTTCGGTGGCATTGCGTCTCGCCAGCAGCCGCAGGCAAACTTTGGGCTTGACAGCGGCGGCGGCAGCGACGCGGACGCAGGCAGTCCCTCAAGCTACGCGTCTTGTGAGGCCATCCAACAGCAGGAGCAGCAGCAGCAGCCGCCACGTGACAGCGAGGCGCCTCAGGCCAGACCGCAGCCGCCCTGGCCCCTGGCTGCTGGCGGGTTGAGAGCGCGAGGCGGTCCGCCGTCCACTTGGCTACGGCACAGACGGGCGCTGTCTGTTGACATTGGTGCGGGTCTGCTGCATCAT
The DNA here is from genome assembly GCF_000611645.1 of Monoraphidium neglectum. Taxonomy (NCBI): domain Eukaryota; kingdom Viridiplantae; phylum Chlorophyta; class Chlorophyceae; order Sphaeropleales; family Selenastraceae; genus Monoraphidium; species Monoraphidium neglectum. The sequence continues at coordinate 3,354 of NW_014009138.1, forward strand.
GCCAGTCGGTTACTTCAAGTGTGGTTGTGCCCTTCAAGACGACTCCCCTCCTGCCAGAGTTGGGCTATTTGCCCCCCACCTCACATGCTTTTGTGGCAGTTGGTTTGTCACTGAACTGTGTGCGACACGCTTATGCCCCCAACACGAACGCGTGCGTGTGCACGTGCGCGTGCACGCCCTCTCACTCTCTCACACACACACACACCAGCAAGTGGGTTGCATGCATGCAATTTCACACAACGTTCTGCACCTCCTGCCACTCTTGCAGCCGCATTCACCGGCGGTATCACGACAAAAGAGGTTGCTCCCGGCGTCTTTGTGTCGCTGCAGCAGTCCGATGACGGAAGGCCTGGCTTGGAGCTGCGCCGCGTGCGCTTCGCCAAGCAGGTGCGGTTGGCTGCTGCTTGCTAATCCATCACTTCTCGAATGGTTCTGCACTTTGCGCCCGGCTACGCTGCTCACTGCGCCCCCCCTTTGATAACGCTCCACTGCTGCCATCCCAGGTGTTTTCAGCGGAAGAGGCTGAGGCGTGGTGGGCCGCAAACCGGCAGGCAGTCCTGCAGCGGTATGGGGTCCTGCCATGGCCTCAAGAACAGCTGCAGGACGGTTCACTGCCTCCTCAGCGGCAGGACCCTTTCAATGTGTATGGGCCTTTGGAAACGCAGCAGCAACAGCAACATCAGCAGCAACATCATCATCAGCAGCAGCCCCTGCCATTCGAGCCTGGTGCACCAGCGCTCGCGCCGGCCGAAGCGTCGGGCGGCGCCGAGGGTGGAGCGCTTGGCCGCAGCCCTGACGCCCGCAGCGGCAGCGTGCTGTGGGACGGGCACGCGCCACCCAAGCTGCGCGCTCTGCGGCCCGGGCGGAGGGCGTCTGTCGGGGACGCGCCCGGTGGCTTTGGGTGAGATGCGGGCGCTGCGCTGCCATGGCCTGACCTGGTGCACAACCCTCACATGACGTGCCGTCTGATGAGGCTGCAGAGCCACCCCGATGCCTGGACAGCGATGCCTGCCGTACATGTTGTTTCAACTGCACGCCCCTACCC
>NW_014009137.1:0-4398 GCF_000611645.1 Monoraphidium neglectum
GCGGAGGGGCCGGGGTGAGGGTGGGCCCGCCCCGCGGCTGGCGGCCGCGGCGCCGCATGCATGGACATCCTGAGATGAGATTGGGGCGAATGCTTCCGCGCCGCCTCGGGGCCGGGGCGCGCCGCTGCCTTGTTGCTGATCTTGATAGAAAAACGTTTCAATTTCAATTGTGCCGCACCACCCGCTTGGCCGGGGCCCCGCCGCCGCCGCCGGCCGCGGCTGGGCCAGAACTGCACGCACCGCCCGTTGTTGCAAGACCGCCTCCTGGCCCCGGCCCCGCCGCCCGCCTGCAGGCGCCGGGCGCGGCGCGGGGCCGGGGGCAATGCATGTTAATGGCCCTCGGGGCAGCCCCCTTGTCATTCCTCGCGCGAATGTGCCGTGCCATCCCCCAAACACAGCGCGCGCGCTGCCGCCTGGGCCCGCTCTCTGGCCCTGCGCGGCGGCCGCGGCCTTATATATCGCTTGCGCCGCCCCCGGCGCCGGCGGCTCCCCGGCCCGGCGCCGGGGGAAAAAGGAGGGTGGGGTAGGTCTCTGGGGGGGTGAGGTCTGGACAGATGATGACCGCTCGCGAGATGCCATGCCATGTCATTTTATGCCCCGCGCCCCTTGTACACGCGGGGCCGCGGGGCTCCTGGGTGCGCGCCTCGCGTGCCCGCGGCGAGCGTCGGCCCTGCGCTGCGGCGCTTGCTCCGGCACGCACGCCCCAGGGCCCAACTGGCTGACCCGCAGACCGACTCTTTTGTGGCCGCGTCCGCGTCTGCGCGACCTGCGCCTGCAGCCCGGCGCAGGTGCGGGGCGTCACGGCGCGCCTGTGGGCGCGGCCGGGCCGCGCGCGCGGGCCGCGGCGGCTGCGGCGCAGGGGCGGTGAGGTGTTGATCACGGGGGCTCATCAGCGCGCACTGTCCGCCGACATCCCAACCCCCTCGCGGCACATTCTCTTGCGGGCGCCTTGATCCCCACACGCTCGGACGGCCCCTGCACGGCGTCGGCGTCGCGCGCAACACACGGCTGCATCCCATTCGGTGCCCCTTCCTGCTTACCGCGCACTGTGCCGCCGCAACCCCTTACGAACTGAGTCCCCGGCAAAACGGTCCGGCGGCGGGCACGCCTGCCGCCGGGCTTGGCTGCGGCATAGAGCGCGCTCAGGCGACTGACCGGCGCCCGCCGCCCCGGCAACCCATATGTCTCCCAGCCCCATGCCGCGCCGCCCCTGACACAGAAACTGCTCGGCCGCGCCTCTCTGCGCTGTAATCATATTGATTGAGGCAGCCCGCCCCGCGGGGAAGAAACAATCTGTAATCGACGCTTACACTGTCTGTACTGAAGGAATTGAGCCAATAGAACACACCTCTGCTGCGCCGCGGCGCTCCGCACGGGCTGTTGCAGCTGGCGGGTCATGCACAAACTCTCGCGCGAGGCAGCCGCGCGCTGCTCGCGCCGCGCTGCCTGTGGAGTGTGCGTGTGCGCACGCGTGGGGTGAAGCAAAAGCGCGGGGTCGCCGGCGCGGCGTGCCGTTTCGAAACAATGATGAGGGATTCGCGCTGGCATATAGGGGACCAGCAGCAGCCGCCTGGCCGCAGCAAGCCAGTGGGCCGGCCGCGCCGGCAACCGCGCGTGCTGCGGGTGGGGAGGCCGGGCTGCGGCCCCAGCTCGATGCGACCGCGCGCGCCGCGTGGCGCGGGGGTGCGGCCAGCCGGCGCGCTTGATGCAGCGCTGCAGCGCTGCACAGGGTCTGCAGATCACTTAGCGGTCAGCATGCGCACGAACTCGTCGTACCTGGCGGGGTTGCAGCAGGGGTTGAGAGAGGCCGCGGCGGACGGTCGGTAAGGACACGGGACACCACGCCCCGCACCCCACCAGCCTCGGGCCGAGCGTACCCACCCTCCCGGGGCCAATCACTGCATTCGCCCGTCCCGGGCGACCCCAACAGACCAGCGCTGAGTCTTCTGCCGTCCTCACCCCAAACAGCAGCAGCTCCCTCCAAACAACTCCCCCATCGCGGCCGGCGCCCCTAAAGCCGACCCTGCCCTGCTGGACCCCCCATGAATCTCCCTGAAAGGCTGCATCACTCTGACCTCCAAGGTCTGACCTCCAAATGTGACGAGCGCCCCCAGGACCACCAACGCCCCCCCTCTGCAACCCCTCGCCCCCCAAAAAACCCCAAAGGCCGGCGCCTCACTGTATCTTCCCGTCCTGGTCGGGGTCGCTCTCCGCCATCATAGCATCCATCTCCTCTGGCGCCAGCTTCTCCCCGATGCTGGTCAGCACGTGGCGCAGCTCAGCGGCGCTGATCCACCCGCGGCTATCCTTGTCAAACACCTGTTTTTTTGGGGGGGGGGGGGATTGGGAGGGGCAGGGTGCCGGCGGCGGGCGGCAGCGCATGGAGGCCGGGGGCACAGTTTGGGGGGCGGCGCGGCCGGCGGCAGGCGTGCCCACGGCGACCATGCAGGCGTTCTGGCGTGTGTGTTTGTGAGGGGAGGCGCGTCGAGCGGGCCGAGCGAGCCCCAGCCCAGGCAGCCAGAGCCACCCTGCTAAGTCCTCCCAGATGGGGCTCCACGCCTGCCCCCTGAGCCGCCGCTGCGCGGTGCCCGCTCGCCTTCCAGGCGCTGCGGATGTCGTCCTCGCTGTCGTAGCTGCGGATGTCGCGCGACATGACGCCCATGAACTCTGAGCCGGGCATTTTGGGGTCGGGGCGAGCAGGGGCAGCCGTGAGCCGGTGCACGTGCTGTCCAGCCAACGGGAAGGAGGGGGACGCGAGTGGACGCAGGTGCGGCGCGGCGTGGGGGCTCCGCTCTGGTTGATCGACGCGCGGCGGCGTGGGCCCGTCGGCTGCCTGTGACAGGCCCTCGGGCTGCAGCCGGGCCGGGTCCGAGGGGTGTGCGCGCGACGTCGCTCTGCGTGGCGCCGCATGCGTGCGGGAGCGCCCACCCTGCAGGTTGACGGTGCCCCTGGCGTCGGGGTCGATCTCCTTCGCCAAGAGGCGGATTTCTGCTTCTGTGGGGTTCTTGCCCAGTGCGCGCATCACGGTGCCCAGCTCGGCGGTGGTGATGCAGCCATCGTTGTCCTGTTGGGGGCGGCGGGCCGCGGGTTGGGGGCTGGGCGACGGGGCTTGCAAGGGGACGCTTCAGTGGCGCGGGCTGGTCGGCAGGGGGGTGCGCGACAGCCATCACGGTGGAAGACGGTGCTCGGAAGCGTTGGGCTGGGTTCGATGGCAGGTGCTTGCGCCAGCCATTGTGCTTCTGGGCCGCTGCCTCCCACAGCCACGCTGCCACCGGCCCTGCCGGCGCACACCTGATCAAACAGAGCGAACGCCTCCTTGCAGTCCGCTATCTGCTGGTCCGTAAGTTGCGGCATCCTGGCCCGCGAGCCTTGTCTTGCAGACAACGCGATCTAGATGATGGCCTGAAATGGGCAGCCTGCACGATCGAAGGTGCTGGTAAATTTCTGGATACAGTAGAGGTGCCTTCAATGTCTCAGGACGATGAATGGGTTGAAATTCCTGCCTGTCAGCAGGTGAGTTTCAATGGCAGCTCATCATGTTTGAAGCGGGGTCGACTTCTATTACTTGACACAGATCAGCGCTTTCAGAAAGCTACTCACAAACTGATTAGCACTCTTTATATTGTGTTGCCGACGGGATTGAGTGATCTGAGGGACGCCATGCAGGCTGGCCCCTTGGGCCGATTGTATAGTGGTTGCAAGTACCAATGGGTCCCGTTACATATAGACTCGGCGGGTCCCACCTCGGCTTTGCGTCGCCGGTCAGTGCAATGCTCGGCAGGCCGTGGCAGAACACGCAAGGATGTGGATGCTGAATTGCCTCAAGATGAGGAGTCGGTGAAGCCTGCGACGCGGAGGGGCCGGCCCCCCAAGACCTCGAGCACGGCAGCCGCGGCGGCGCCGCCGCCGCCGCTCGAGCCCGCAGCTGTGGCACCCAAACGTGCGCGTCGGGGATCGCGCACCGCAGCGGCGTCGGAGGCGGCGGACGCGTCGGCGCTAGATACAGCAGCAGCAGCACCGCCAGCAGCAGCTGAAGCGCCCGAACCCACTCCCAGGCGGGGGCGCACCCGCCGGTCGTCGTCGGCCGCCAGCAGCGGCGCAGGCCTCTCCGCCTCCTCGTCCCTCCTGGACCCAATGGCTTTCTCAACGGCGGCGGTGAGATCCCGCACTCGCGCGCCCTGCCTAGCCGCGTGCGTCCAGGGCCCTCGCACGCCCGACTGCAACCCCCCTTGCAGCCCACGTGCCAGTCAAACCCCCATCTGCCCAGCCAACGAACCGCGCAGCTCCTTATTCGCCCATCACCATCCAGTGCCCCCACCCCACCCAACCACACATACATGCAAGCTCAGGGGCATGCACCTATATCTCCATACTTGACACACATATGTACGCATGCGC
>NW_014009136.1:0-4398 GCF_000611645.1 Monoraphidium neglectum
CTTCGGGCCGGTCCCGTGGCTGGCCGCCCTGGCGGGTGTGAGCCTGGTGACCGCACTGGTGCTGCTCAAGGTGCGCCCAGAGGCCGACAAGACCCCGCCAGAGGAGGAGCTGTGGGGCGACAAGTGATCTTGCAAGTAACCTCGCGAGTGATCTTGCAAGTGATATCGCACGGATCATAAAGGCTACCGTCTGGTGGGTGCCACCCGCGTGGTGGCTGGGTGTGCCACCTGCGGCTCGAAGCAAGAGAAACTGTGTGGTGTGGTTGCAGCAGTGCCACCCACAGCTCCAAGCCCCAAAAGCCTCCTGATGCAACCCTCACCTCAGCGCCTGATGCCTGAGCACGGCGTGGGCTCATTGGGTGCTGTCGTACTCGACCCTGCGGCCGCTCGCTCCTGCATCGCACGCCCTTCGAACGCCAGTTCGCTCCCAGAAGCTGAGCGCGCCCCGGGTTCAGCCCGAACGATCGCGTCCCAACTGCAGCACTGTATGCGCGTGCCTCATTCACAGTCGTGATCGCAGCTGCAGGCACTGCCTGCCTGTTTGCCCGCCTGCCTGTACCCCAGCTTGCCTGTGTGCACACACACACACATTCGTCCAAAAGCCTCCTGTGCTGTACCTGACTGTTTCTGTACCCACAGGCTGTGGACCCTTTGCTCCATTGCCCCCTTCGACTTATGTGCGTGAAGACCCTCCCTTGCGGCACGATTGCGCTCTTGTCACTGCTGCATCCCCACGCGTACAAGGGCCCCAGCCCTTTCTGGCACTTGATTGCCCTCGCACACTTTTTGTCTCCACATTGCCCTCGCCGCACATTTGGCCCTGCGACAGGAGTGCGCCAGGAGCGTGCCCTTCTCCACGGCATGGCGGGCCAGGCCTGCGCTCAAATTTTCATCCAGCCCGCGGCGCCCTCCGCTGGTCGCTTGCACTCGGTTGCCTGACGCAAAAAGTCGTGCATCTCGACCTGTGTCGCGGCGAGGCTGGTGACTGCCGTCGCAGCCGCAGGCTGCCCCCTTCCCCGCCTGAGCCGCCGTGTGCCCTGGGCGGCCACGGCCAGATCGCTACGCTTGAACCGCGGTGCGCGCATCGCCGGCTCCTGTTGTCCACGGCCCGCAGGCGGGGGCTGCCGTTGAGACAGGGGATCACCACTGCTGGGTTGGCCCCATCCTGCGCGACTTGCGGGCGTACGTGGCGACGTTTTCCTCCCAACTCCTGCTGGCATTTTCGCCTGGTTCCTGGCTACTGAGGTCAAGCCTCTCGCAACTCGCTCCTCGCAGCGTCACCGCCAGCTCTGCGGTCATCGTCACACAAGCACGCCCCACCTTCTGTTGCCGGGCCTGCGAGCACTGGGCATACTTGACATCTGCTGCACAAACAAGCCTCTTGTCCCTCTGGGCTCTGCCGCCAGCCATCCTCTGATCGCATTTCTGGGACCCCGCTTTTGCTGCACCACCGCCGGACCGCTCCATCCTCAGCACTTGACACTAGGAAGCCAGCAGCGACCAACAAACAAGCAGGGGCTGTGTGGCAGGGCGGCGCCGTTGCTGGGAACGCCACTTTTGAACTCCCCGAAGGAAAACGAAGGCATGTTGGGCATGCGCCAGGATGATGGTGCAGGCTGCCCGACCGCCCGAGCAGGTGGCATGGCGACCCCCCCCCCAAAACCCCGCATACGAAGTGCGGAGGGTGTGTGGGGAGGCTGGGGTGGATGCAATTTACCACAGAAGGTGCACGGTGCGCCAGCTCTTGGCTCCTTGACTTCAAATGTTGTAATTGGGCGCATCAGGTTTGTCCCAAGGCACCATATCCGCAGGCGGTCCTCGGTCTGGTGTAATGATCGACGTGGCAATCATCTCCGTGCTTTCAAGGCCCTTGGGTGGCCTGGCTCATGCACAGCATCACAGTGGTCGCTGAAGACAGCGACATTTTGGGTCACCCCCCAAAACCTTTGCTTATCCAGCAGCTGGATGCAATGGGCTTGCGCAGAACACGTCCTGGCAGCAAAGGCTGCCACCTCTACCGATGACAGCACCGATGAGCAGAGTGACCCGAGGTCAAGGGTGAGTGGCAGCATGGCCAGTCCCTCACACCACGGCGTGTCCAGTCTTCACAGTCGCCTGACATCCAATGCGAGATGCAACATATGGGCCGTTCGTGTGCAACGGACAGCGGTCACATAGACTTCACGCAAGGCATCATCGAACTCGGAAGACAGGGTATGCCCTCTCCTGGACTGTCGAAGAGTCAGCATATACGCTTGTTACTACGTCGATATGGCGCTGCTCGCCCAGCGAGGGGTTTCCGCGATCTGGAAGCTGCTGCCAGCCCTGCACAGCTTCGAGGCTACATCGCATGCGAGGGAGCTCTCCAATGCGTCTGCATCCACTAGCGGAGGCGGGTCGACGCTGTCCGCGCGGCTAATGGTGGAGGGCGGCGCGCGCGCCGGCGGCGGGGTTCCTCTCCATGTACAGCAGCAGCGGGCTTACCTGCCGACGCTCACGGCGGCCGACGGTGAGGTGCATCAAATAACACCAAATGTCAAGGACCGTGATACCGGACTTCCCCAAAACTAGAGCACTATGTGCACTGAATCCAAAAAGAGAGAAGCGTGTGTTCAGCTGGCGGATTTCGTACCTGAACTGGCGAAAGCGTCCGCGCAGGCCGCGCCGCGCGCACTACCAGAGACAACATGATTTCCGCGCACCCGGCCCGCTCGTGCGCGCGGCGCAGGCACTGGGGTGGAGAGCCGGCTGATTTTTGAAGCCTGTTGGCGGCGGTTCGAAGAAAAGTATGGCCAGGCGAGCCCTTGCCCACAGGACCATGCTTTGCTGCCGCCCACGGGCAGGCCGATGGCGGCGCTGGCTTGTTGATTGATTTGTGCCGGTGACGTCGGCGACGTGGATTCTCACGGCGGCACAGCAGCCAAGAATGCAAAGTGGCGGCACCAGCGGGGTCTCAGGGCTGCGGCAGGCGCCCGTTTTGCGCAGCGGTTGCCGCCCCGCCGCGCGGCACGCCGCCTCCGCCCTCCCCCACTGAACGTCGCCCGCCTTGGCGCCCGCAGGACTTCCGGACGCCCAGAGAAGTGGTGTGGCTGCTGGGGGCGCCGGGCGCCGGCAAGGTGATCAAACACAGCCCGCGACGCGATGCCGCGGTTCGGCCTGGCGCAGGCGCAGACGCAAGGGGCCCCCGGCGGCCCCATCCCCGGCCTGGCGCGCGGCCGGACACGCGGGAGGCATCGGCTCTGCCCTTGTCGCCTTGCTTGCTTTTTGCACGCAGCAGTGGCAGCGCTTCCCGCCAGGGGCCCGGCCCCCTCTGCCGCTGCGTGAATGATAAGACCTCGATGACTAAGGGCCGACGTTTGGACCATGACAGCAGTTCGGCGAGCCAGCACCGCAACCAGCCACAACCAGCACATTCGATCCCACGCAGGGCGTGAACACCGCGCACATATTGAAGACTCGGGGGCTCACGAAGAGCTTCCACATCAGCGGGCTCCTGGTGAGCGTCACCCGCGTCACCCGCGTCACCCGCGTCACCCGCGTCACCAGGGCGACGGCGGGGGCGCGGCCTGCGCGGGCCCCGCGGGCCGGGGCCTGGGGAGGGAGCGGCGGTGGGCGGCGGCCGCGGCGGGGTGGCTGCGGCCGAGACAGCAGCAGCAGGCAGGCCCCCGCTGGCCGCGGGCGCACGCGTGCTGACTTCGCCCTCAGCTGGCCCCCCGGCTTCGCCCCATTTCGCCACCTGGCGCAGCCCCCCCCCCTCTCCCCCCCCAAAAAACAACGCCACTCCCAGGAGTCGTACCCTGAGTCGCGGCGGCTTATAGACTCAGGGGAGATGGTGCCAGACTCCCTGGTGGGCCTCGAAATTTGATTTTTTTTGTTTCCAAATCACAGCCCCGCGTCCCCACGGCACGCCCGCCCGACGCCCCCGCGTCCCCTCGAGCGACCCCTGGTGCCGCCAGCTGCGCCGCGCACAGGCCCTCGCGCCGAAACGACGGCGCATGGCGCGGCCCTTGGCGGAAGCCGTCGCACCCAGCCCCAACGTCACACGCGAGGCTTCCCCTTGAAAAGTTTCGCTCCCCTGCGCGACCCGCATTGCACGGACTCCCCTCCCCACGAAGACCTTCGGCCGTCTCGCTCCCGACCGCCAGGCGTGCGGCCTGCTGCCGGCGTCAGCCCTCACACCCAACCCCGTTCACCCCCACTCCAAAAGCACCACCACCAAATTGGTGTGCGGCCTGCTGTCGACGCATCAACCCTCGAACCCAACTCCTTTCACACGCTTACCCCCCAACGAAACGACGATCACCCCCAGGTGTGTGACCTGCTGCTTGACGCGCTGCTGCTTGACGAGCCTGGGGTGCAGGACGACCTGGGATACGTGGTGGACGGATTCCCCAGGAC
>NW_014009135.1:0-3585 GCF_000611645.1 Monoraphidium neglectum
GGTGGGAGGTGAGGGTGGGCATGGGAGGGAGGGGGGGCCAGAGGGGGTATGGGCGTGGGCATGTTCTGGGCTTGAGCGTGGCGGGCCCGGGGGTTGAGGAGGCGGCGGTGAGCGCCACACACAAGCACTCTGCGGCCAGGTCTGTTGCCCACCAAGTGTGGAATGGACGAAGGAGGCACAAAGCCTTGAGGTGTTTGGGCTCAAGCCCTTGCATGGCCCGCCGGCGGCTCTGCCTTTCGCCAGCCGCAAGTTGCCTCCCTGGAGCCAGCCGGACGTCCCAGCGCCCCTGGTCATGTCACCCCCACCGCCCCCCCCCCCTCGGCCTCACTTGATCTTGACGTGCACCAGCCAGTCGCGTATCGTGTCCAGCTTCTTGGTGGGAATGGCGTCAATGCGCAGCACGTCCCGGCTGAAGTCCTGGAGGCAGGAGGGGAGGGAAGGGGAGGGGCAGCGGCGCGTGCTCAACTTTGGGTGCGGGCTACATCACCAAGTGCGCCGGGTGCACATGCCACGGGGGTGGTTCAGGCAAGGGCTGCGCGCCACGCGGCAGCCCGACACTTCATGGAGGGCGCGGCCCTCAGACGCTCCTGACAGACACGACGCCCCCAGACGACATGACTGAGAACCACTCAACCTACATTGCCCAGCAAAAACACAGGCGCACACAGACACACTCACAGGCACACATACAGGCACGCCACGCTTACACACCCTTGCCCCCACACCCTTGCACCCATGCAAAAGTACCGTGCCCCCCACCTTGAACACGATGGCCATGTCGAAGTTCTTGAGGTTGAACCCCACGCGCTCCAGGTTGACCACCTCAATGTCCTCCAGGGACACCACCTGGGGTGAAGGGAGGGGGGGTGAGGGGAGGAGTTTTTGGGGAGCGGGGCTTATGAGGGGTGGGTCGTGAGGTACGTATGTCTACAAACAGAAAAAAATGCGTGCACACACACACTCTTTCTCTCTCTCTCTCTCTCTCCCGCCTCTCTCTCTCGCGCACGCTCACGCACAACCGTACATACAGCCAGCAATCCCCCCAGCCCCCCACCGTGAAGGGCATCTCCGTGAGCTCCACCACGCAGTTGACAGTCGGCATAACCGTCACGGTGCTGCGGTGGGGGACACCCTCGAATGACAGCTCCCTTTGGGGGGGGGGGGGGATGGGGAGGGGCGGAGCATGGGCGGTCTGTGAGGTGTGGTCGTGGGTGGGGCAAAAAGTGAACAGCAGCGTCCGGGCGCAACAAGCAGGTGGCAGCGCTCAAAGCACGCAGGCGTGAGGGAGACGCGGGTCGCAACATGGGAGCTCGGCAGGGACTGGGATGGCGCGAGGCGCGCGGCTTTGGGCGCAGGGCGAGGGCCTCAGAAAGGGGGCCACAGCGCCCACCCTTGCTGCTGCTGCTGCTGGCGCGGCGGCGGCGGCGGTCGCGGCTGCTGTCCGCACCTGAACGGCACGTCAAACTCCAGGTTGAGGTCCGGCATGTCGCGCTCCCACATCTCCTGCTCAACGAGGTGTTGCACAGGGGGGACGCGCGGGGGTTGTTCATCAGAACAAGGTGCAAAACGGGAGCGGAGGGGCGCCCTGCCCACGAAGCGCTACTGTTCGGCTGCCCAGCGCGACCCGCTGCGTGCCCCCCATACACACACACACACACACAGCCTGCAGGGCTGCACAGCAAGAGAACACCTGCCCAACCACCGGCCCTCCTGGTCAACATGTCAAATCTAGATTTTCCTCTCACCTGCACGCGCCTCACGAACTGCTGGAAGTCGGCGTTGATCTTGTTGCGCCTCTCCCTCTCCCGCTGCTCCTCCTCCAGCTCGTCGGGGTCGTGCATCGCGCGCCGCGACCCGTCCAGCGTCTGGACCACGTCCATCACCTGTCCAAGGAAGCGGCAGAGTGGTGACGTCACCGGGCATCATCGTGATTTAGGGCCGCAGGGGCGGAGGGGTGTTGGGCTCTCGAGTTGGAAACCAACATGGCGTTGTGCATCAAACAAAGGTTGGTCAAGGACGGCGGATGCAGGTAATAGTGTGACTGTTGTTCGAGCTGGGGGGACCCGTTAGGTGCCCCCAACAAAGGCCTTCTCGCAAAGCTTTTCTCCGCCCCCCACCCCTGCCCCCACCTCCGCGTAGAACTGCACGTCCTTTGTCTTCTTGTTGCCCATCATGATGGGATCGATCAGGTGGAAGTGCAGGATCGTCACCATCTCGTTGTCCGCGGGCTGCAGGGAGTGGGAAGGTGGCCGGAAGGTGGCGGGAGGGTGGCGGAAAGGTGGCGGGAAAGTGCCAGGAAGGGAGAGAGGCAATCAAGTTGGAAGGGCCCAAGATAGCAGGACAACAAGCGCCGGGTGTGTGCGACGGGCAAGCATGCACTCGCCAACTCACAAGCTCCGCACGCAGTCCCCCCCATCATCTCCAGGGGCCGCCCCTCTTCCCTCGTTACCTGGAAGAACGCGTGCCGTATGTTGCGGTACATCACGTCAATGCCCTCCCCCTTGGGGTTCATGTACCTTGGGGGGTGTGGGGGTGTGTGTGGGAGGGGGTGACAAACAGGGAGGGAACAACCTGTGTGGTCAACGAACTACAGATGTCGGTGAGGGCGCCTCTTGGTCATTGGGGCGGGAGCAGGGCGTGCGCAAGAGAGGCGACCTGCAAAGGGGCCGCCCGCGGCGACAAATCGCGGCCGGGGCGCAGGCAACTGGGCGCCCCTGCGGCCCCAAGGGCGCCGCGCGCTGCGCCCCTTGCGCTGGTCCATAAGCTCCCCCACCTGAACCCGTTGGCGTGCGCCTCCAGCGCCCCCGGGATCTTGCGGCCGCGGCCGCCCAGGGTGGGGCGCACCCACAGGTCTGGCAGCCGGTACACGCGCTGTGCACACGAGAGGTGTGCGGAGGGCATGGAGGGATGGAGGCGGTGTGAGGGGCAGGCAGGGCCGCAGGGTTCCAGGGAAGCACGGGTTGAAGGGTGCTCGGCATCGGGTGGGCTGGCTGACGCCGCCCGCACACCTCGCGCGCCGCGAGAGCCATCTATATTAGCTCCTCTACGCCAGAGAGTCTCTGAGGCTCCTGCCGCCCGTGTCCAGCAACCCCGCCTCCCCCGCCCAAAGCACCAACACCCCTAGACCCCTCCCTCCCGCACCCCATGTCCTCAAAGGCCGTGGCCGCACCTTGCCGCGCACGAGCTTCTCCTGCACCACCAGCGTGGCCCTCTCCGCGCGCTCCTTGTCGCGCGACAGCACAGTGGACCGCAGCAGCTTGATCTCCTGAACCACCTGCAGGGGGTGACGTCACGTGACGTTACGAGGCATGCTTGATGATGTCAGCTGGTGGCAGCACCACTCGGGCTTTTTCTCTGGCAGGAACAAGATGGGGCGGCGCGGCACGCTTTGTTGGCGCCGCCGCCGGTGCGTCCCCCGGGGCAAATAGCGCAAGGGGTGGTTGGTGGTTGGTGGTAGGTGTGTGTGTGTGGGGTGGGGGGCCTGCCTTTGTTGCGTGCTTGATGTCTGACGTCCTGAAGGTGAGGTCCTTCAGGAACACCAGCTGGGGGTACTTCTGGGCCGGCTCGTACGCACCACTGGGGGGG
>NW_014009135.1:3790-4603 GCF_000611645.1 Monoraphidium neglectum
GGGGGGGAGGGGGGGAGGCGGGTTCCAGTAATGGCATAGATTTGGGGAAGAAGGGGGGCCAAGACTTGGAGAGTTGATGTTTGTCGGGTGTGGCAGGCCCTGGGCAGGGGAGTGGATTACAGTAGGGCTCCAGGCAGGTTGCTGCTCCCCCGCCCATCCTAGAGCTCATCTGCAGGGCGCGCCCCCCTACCCCCCCCCCCCCGGCACGCACCCAAAGTTGAAGGAGACCCGCACGTATGCGTGGTCGTTGTCCTGGTTGATGGTGATGGACTTGAGGGTGGTGATGTGGAACGGCACCTGCGGGCCATTGGGGAGGTGCATGGGGGGAGGAGTTTGTTGAGAAAGAAAGGCCGGACTGGCTGGAGTTGCTTCCAGAGAGCAAGTGGCAAGCGACGCGTGCCGCTCGACCACCGGCGCTGAGGGCGGGACATTCAGCGCAGAAAAATGCCCCACTGCATGTCGTGCACGTGGGCGAGGCCACGGTGCGCGTGAACACCGGGCACGCGCGGCGCGTCTCGTGTGTGCATGCGCGCGCGCATGTGTGTGTTTGTGTGTGTGTGTGTGTGTGTGTGTGTGTGTGTGTGTGTGTGCGCAGCTGGGTGACCTCACCATGACGCCGTACAGCGGCAGCAGCACCGCCTCCGCGCCCGTGTCCGTGAAGATCCTCAGCTCCCGCTGGTGCGGCACGTCGTTGATGCTGCGGTACGCCTGGATCTGGGGGTCATCGGGCGGGGCGGTACGGCGGGGGCGGCAGGGGCGGAAGATTGGTGCTGTGAGGTTTGGCGTCATCAGCGGTGCGGGTGGGAGTAGCGT
>NW_014009134.1:0-3672 GCF_000611645.1 Monoraphidium neglectum
CTCGGCGGCCGCCGCCGCCTGCGCGGCCGCGGCCGCCTCGGCCGCGCGCTCGCGGTCCGCCTGCCGCGCCTGCTCCCTGATCGCCGAAACAAACTCGCCAAACAGCGCCGCGCGGCGCGGCTCCTCGAGCGCCATGTAGCGGCCGTCGCGCCAGAGGGAAGGCTTGACTGCCGGCCACGTTGAGAACGCGGTTATGGGCGGCGACACGTCAGCGAGAAGCTGCCTGAACGCGTTATCTGCGCGCTCCGCCGCCTGCGCCAGCGCGCGGTCGAGCTTGAGCTGCGGGGCGGGCGTGTGGAAAACAGCGGTGTGGAAAGCGGTCGAGAGGGGTGGATTTGAGGAGGGCGCATGGGTCGTCCGGGTCGGCGGGGCCGGACGAGGGGGACGGGGAGCACGGGAGGTAGGCAGGGAGCCCGCGGTGGGGCCTGAGGGGCAGGCGTGCCGCTGCTTGCGTACGCGTGCTTGTCACAGCGCCGCGCTGCATCCAGTCGCAGCCAGCTGCATGCATGCGGCGCTATCTCTGTCTGTCTGTCTGTCTGTCTGTCTTTCTGTCTCTCTGCCTAACACACACGAAAACACAAATGCAAACAAACACATACACACATAGATGCACACTAATGCAGCACACAAATGCAACACACCAACGTCAGATGCATGCGCATGCTGCCTGCAACAGCTCTAGCTCACACCTTCACACACACACACACACGCACACACACTTGACATACACCCCAGAAACCCACCCCCAACGTCCCCCACACAAAACATCCACAAAATTATGAAAACATGCACATCAATACCACCAGAACGACCCCAAGGCCCCCACCTTGCGCATGAACTCTTCATACACAGCAACCTGCTCCCCCTCACTCAGAGCGGCGCACGCCGGCTCAGCCTCCACGATCGGGCCGATCTGGGGTTGGGTATCGGGGTTTGGGAACCATCGAATGTGATGCAGGTGACATACACAGGGGGAAAAACCCAAGAGTCACAGGCAAAATTGCTGGGGATCGCGCACAGGGCTGCGGTACGGCGTTGGACAGAGAGCAGCGGAGTTTAGATCTCATGATTATCTAGGGTCTAGGGCTTTCCGGACCCACTGAAGAGCGATCCTCGGGCGCCCACGCGCGGCGGGCCCGGCGGGCGCCCGGCAGGGCGCGGGGGCCGGGGGAGGCGGGCCGAGGGCGGCGCAGGCGGAGGCGGCGGCGGCCCACCTCTGACCAGGGCGTCCCAGACTCGGGGTTGAGGCGCTTCAGCAATCCCACCAGCGCCTCCTGTCCCCGCGCCACCCTCTGCGCCTCGACCTGCGGGTTACGCCGCGGCGGGCCGCAGGGCGCGAGGGCGGGCGTCGGGCCGCGTGGTGGGTTGGACGCGTGGCGGGTTGCGGAATGTTGGGAGGTGACGGACAGGTGGGCGCGCCAGGTTGCAGGGCTCGAGGCAGCAGGGGCGAGGAGCGGCGAAAGAGGCAACCGGCGACTACCCCCGCTCTCCCATTGAGGGTTCAACCGAAGACGTCCAAAAACCTGGAATCACGCAAGAAGGACTCAGGTATTCGATCCAACCCCCCCGGGCACACAGAACCCCCCTTCTCTCGCCTGCTCACAACCTTCACCCCTCTCTGGTGCGAAGCCCGATCTGACATGGACCGAAACCCTGTTCATCATCAACCCCAAAACCTTTCTTGACTGACCCCAAGCCCTTCCCGAACCGGCCCACCTGGGCAGCAGCTGCCAGGTAAGCGTCAAACAGCTCCCGCCGCCGCCCCTCCTCCTCCACCGCCCCCCACCGCGGGTCCCCGGCCAGCTGCCGCTCGGCTTCCTCCCAGCTGCTGCTGTGGGAGACCGCGGGGGCGGCGCCGCGCAGCATCTCGAGGAAGGAGGCGTCGGCGGCCTTGCGGGCGCGGCGCGCGCCGGCCTCGGTCTCAATGTCCTGTTGGGTGGGTGGGTGCGTGCGTGCGTG
This sequence comes from Monoraphidium neglectum, assembly GCF_000611645.1. Taxonomy (NCBI): domain Eukaryota; kingdom Viridiplantae; phylum Chlorophyta; class Chlorophyceae; order Sphaeropleales; family Selenastraceae; genus Monoraphidium; species Monoraphidium neglectum. The sequence goes on from NW_014009134.1 coordinate 1,960, forward strand.
CGTGCGTGTGTGTGTGTAAAAGGAACACATGTGACTCGATCATAAAGGATGAGACAGCATAAAATGATGTGTTCGTGTGTACGAGAGCGCACAAGAAAACGTCAGTGTCTGAGGATGTGTGTGTGTCTTGAGAGGGAGGAGGGCGGTGGGTGGGTGGGCGTGTGGACGCGCTCACGAGTGCATTCACGTTGGTGTGTGTGCCAAAAGTGTGGGACAAAAGCTGTTCGTGCGACGCTCGCAGGCCACCACGAGAAGGAGGGGTGGGTGCGTGTGTGTGTGTGTGTGTGTGTGTGTGTGTGTGTGTGTGTGTGTGTGTGTGTGTGTGTGTGTGTTTATGCCTTGCAGCGGGGCAACACACACAAGCACACACACACAAGGAGGCGAACCCAACCACAACCAATCCGCGCGCACCTTGAGGATCCGCTCCGCGTCGCCCTTGACCGACGAGAATATGTCCGAGGTTATCCGCATCGCCAGCCCGCTGAACTTCAACCCCGCATAAACCGCCTGCCCCGCAGACTCCACCACGCCCGTGCCCGTCCCCGTCCCGCCCGTCCCCGTCCCCGTCCCCGCCCCCGCGCCGCCCGTCCCGGCCGGGCTTCCGCCGGGCGCCGCCGACGGCGACGCGGCGGCGGCGACGCTCTTTAGTACCCCCGAGGCTTGGGACCAGAGGGAGCTGTAGCTGGACTGGAGGGACTGCAGGCGGCTGCTCATCTCCCCGAGGGCAGCTTCCTCCTCACGCAGCTCGTCGGCTGAGGCGGCGCCCTTGGCGACCTTGTAACAGGAAGGGGCACAGAGAGAGAGAGAGAGAGAGGCAGGGTGCTTGTGTGCGTGTGTTTGCGCGCACACGCACGTGTGTGTGTAGCTTGGGGGTGGGTGTGCGCATGCGTATGTGTTTTTTGCGTGCGCGTGTGTGTGCGCGTGTGATGTCAACGCATCTTGCCTGCAACAACGCATCACATGCTATTATCAGAGGGCTGGCGGCCATCAGCGCCGCATGCGGGGCCCACGACATCCAACCCACCGCCCCACCGCCCCACCGGGCCGCCCGCACACGCACACGTACACACACAGACACACATACGGGCACACACACACACACACATACGGGCACACACACACACACACACATACGGGCATACACACACACACATACGGGCATACACACACACACACACACACAAACATGCGCGCGCGTGTGCACGCGTGCGCCCACCTTTGCCCGCAGGTCCTGCACCGAGGCGACCTTCCTCTGTGTGGCACTCTCCTGCTCCTTCACCTGGGACTCCAGCCACGTCAGCTGCGCACCCATAGACTCCCACAGCTGGTGGGGATGGGTAGAGAGGATGAGGAGCGGGAGGGAGTGGGAGTGCGGGGAAGGTTTCAGGAGAGGGGGGTGGCGCGGGCCCTAGCCATGCCGGCCGAGCGCGCATCAGCCGCGGAACTTGTAAGCGGAGGGGGGGGGGCGTGGAGGAGGGGAGTTGAGGATAGAGGGCAGGGCGCTGCGATGCGGTGGGCAGCGCGATGCGGCTGCCGCGCCGCCGGCCCCGGCAGCGCCAACAGGGGCAGCGCAGCTGCCGACAGCGGGGGCGCCGCAAGCGGCCGGCAAAACTCAATTCCATTTCCGCTGACAGCCGGGTCATGCAGGGGGCAGCTGCCACTAGACGCACCTGCGCCGCGCCGCTCTTTTTGCCCGTGACCTCCGACCCGCCC
>NW_014009134.1:4153-4872 GCF_000611645.1 Monoraphidium neglectum
CCCCGGCCCCTGCCGACTGCCGCCCCCTCTCCCGCCCCGCCTTCTCCCTCTGCGCCGCCGCCGCCGCCGCGGACGCCGCTTGCGCCTGCGCCTGCGCCTGCCCCTGCGTCTTCCCCTCGCTGCCGCCGCCGCCGCCGATCCCCAGGAACCCCCACAGCTTCTTGGCGGTGCTCTGGGTCACGTTAGCCTCTGCCTCCAGATCGTCAAGCTGATCTTTCATGCGGCCCAGCTTCTGTCTCTCTGCAGCCAGCTGCTTGGGGTCGGCCTGGCCCTTGGCTACCTGCGAGAGTGGGGTGTGTGTCACGTTTGTGTGTGGGGCGCGTGTGTGGGGAAGGCGGCGTCCAAGAGAAAGAGAGAGATGGGTGTGTTCAGTGTACGTGTGTGTGATTGTTTGTGTACAGTGTGTGTATGTTTGTGTGTTGGTGTGTGCTGTGCATGTGAGTGCATGTGAATACCTGCGTTGCATGGAGACGATAAAAAAACCTTGCTTCAAGGGCCCACACCCCCTACCCCACCTGTCCCTCACAGCCAAATCGTACAAAACAGCCACCGCCCCCCGCAGTTTTCCCCCGCCCTCAGCCCGCCGCGGCGAGCCCGGCCCCACCTTCGCCTCCAGCTTGCGCACGGTGGTCGTCTGCGTGGCGGTGTCCCCCGCCGCCTGCAGGATCCGAGCCTCCAAATCGAATAAAGTATCCGTCAGCCCCCGCAGCATCCCCGCC
>NW_014009133.1:0-4391 GCF_000611645.1 Monoraphidium neglectum
CTCTACTCTACACCAAAGTGCGCCCACCACCCTTCCTGCGCAGCCCAGGCCCGGCCCACCGGCCCTTTTCCAGCCATGCGGCCGTCTGCAGACCTCATTACCATCAGCAGGGCTTTTCAGGCTGCTACCCGCCCCCTCCGCTAGATGCCAGCTCCCGCCCAAATGGATGCACCACAAGCCTGCATCAGCATGCAGCTCACTGATGGAGGCCTGCACAGCCTGATGGAGCACCTGAGCCGGGCGCCTCCAGAACACGCCAAGTGCCACTGCTTCAGCGCCGTGCTGTCTATCCTCCCTCTTGGGCGGGCCCCGCGAGCACACCAGCTGGTGTGCGCCCTGCACGGGCCTCGCTGACACCACAGGTCCATTAATTGCACATGCTGCATCACTTTGGTGTTTGCGCCACCCCCACAACTGTGCCGCATCCAGCCATGACCATTTACAGGATTCACATGCACGCCTACTTGCCAACAGCCTTTGCAGGCTGCTGCCGCCCAGGCATACGGCGTTTTGTGCAACGATCGTACAGGGCTCGAAGTTCAGTTCAATCACGGGACCAACAAAAAGTGCTGCTCGAAGTGGGCGCAGGCTTCCCCAATTGAGGCGCACTGCACGTGCAGGGTCTTAATGGCGCCGGGTGCAGGGAATGCATGAAGTGCGCGCAGGCCACACTTCCCGACTGCGGCGATAAAGTTTAAGGGGGGTTGTCAAGGGCTGATCCTAGGGAGGACCAGAATGTGGACGGCTGAACCAGCTGCAGCTGGCTGGGCCAAAGTGCGACCCACCCAGCTGGACCAAAGCATCTGTTGCCGCTCGGAGCATTGACAGGGAGTGGCACCTGAGCACGCACTCTGCGTCGCCGTCTCCCAAGCCGTGCAGACAGGCAGATAAGGTGGCCAGAAGGCACACGCTACACTTGCCCTGCCTGCCATTGCCCAGGAGCCAGCTTCGGGAAGCTCCTTTGTCAATGCTCCAGCAAGCTTCTTGAGGCTGTCCTGGCGGGGCCAGCAGCTTCTTACAGCTTCTGCTGCCCCACCTCTGCCTCGAGAGGGAAGACACCACCCTCGGGGCCAGTCTTGAAGCCGACGCCACCGCGGGCGCCGGGCTGTTGGGATGATGCAGGTGAGGAGATGGCGTGGTTGGTTCCGGTTTTTTTGTCAGGTGAGAGATGAGATGCAGCCGCAAGGCGGGCTGCCTATGTTGCACTGTGCATCAGGTACGTTCTCATGCCTGTATTTGTCAAACACGTAGGCTGATGCACCCAAGTCATAATCAGGTGTTCATGGCAACCTCTCTTGCTCCTGTTCCCGCACAAGCTCACCGTGACGCCGCCCCAGAGGTCCGAGAAGTGCTCAGGCAGGGGCCTGGCGTCCTCAGGCGACAGCCACAGGCGCAGCAGGTGGCGCTTGTCGTCGACGTGCTGCAGATGCAAAGGTTGTGGCGGGAAATGCTCAGATATGCTTGCAACAGAGCTTTTGTGGAAGGCTTTCACCGTTCTCCACCCAAGTGAACTCAGGGTTCCCTACTCTCAGTCGTATGCAAGGCAGTGCAGCGGCATCAAGGGCACGCACGGGACTTGGTTGCAGCAGTGCGGAGGAAACCGAACGTGGCCAGGAGCACCCGCTGGCCATTACCAACCTCGTGGTCCTCAAACTCCGAGCGGTTGTGCACGATGTTGTGGTTCTGCAGCAGCTGCACGTCGCCCGGCTGGAGCCACATGTTGATGGAGATGTCGGGCCTTTGGCAGGGGGTTGAGGGGAAACAGTTGAATCAGACATGTATCCAGACAGCAGATGAGCTGGCCTACAGGAGGCAGCTGGGCCGCCTGGTGCATTGCAGCCAGGTGAAAAGCTCCAAAGCTCCATCGTCCCTCTACTAAGCCAAGCCTGCCTTCACATGCCCTCTCCCACCACAAACAACATGTGGTCGCTGCCCCAACACCCGCATTGTCCAGTAAATTGACGGAGTGAGGTAGACGGGACGACGGGCGGGGAGGAAGGGGGGGAGGTAATTACAATTACCAGGCGCCCACCTGGAGGCGGTGTCCCTCCAGACCTGGATGGCCTCCTCCTGCTGGGGGGTCAGCGGGGGCACCTCTCCCGGGTACAGCTTGGGGGGCAGCTGGTAGTACGTGTCGTTCCAGGAGATGGTCAGGTGGCCCTGGGGTGAAACAATAGTGGTGGGTGCAATAACCGGCAGCAGGTTGATTTGAGGGCTACGGTTTGTGTTTGCGTGCGTGCGAGCGTGGGTGTGTGCGCGTACTACATGGTCCACCGCACACAGGAAGTCTGAATCCAGGCTGACCAGGTCTCAGGTTTGATGCACACCCAGTCTCATCGCACTTGTCTGCTTCTACTGGGATGGTTGGCATGAACAACTTCCCCGCCCCTGCGCACCTCGTGCCAGTTGAGGATGGGGAGGACAAAGTAGGGCTTCTTGCCCGGGGGCACCTCCTTCTTCCGGTCCATGTACCAGGTGCCGGCCAGCACAGGGATCAGGTCGGGCCGCGTCCTGGAGTTGGCAGCAGGGAAAATTGGCAATGATCGAGATTCTAGGCCTTGTGAGGGAGCAACCCAGGTGTTGTGATGGGTGAGATGCTTCCAGCCTCCTCGCAACGCGGCAGGCCTTTCCAGGTTATGTGCAGTTAGGGTTTGGACCATCCCAGCGCAGCAGGCTGTGCCAGGGAAGACTGCTGGGGCAGCTAGATGGGAGGAAGGCCCCATGGCATGTGCAGCTACACACCTGAGGATCTCATTGTAGATCGTAGACGAGCTGGCCCAGCCGCTAAGGCCACCAGACTTGGCGGTCTTGAGGAACAGCAGGGCTAGGGAGAGGTGTGAAGAGAGGGTGCAGAAGAGGGGGGAGGAGGTGGGAAGTTTGCCGCAGTGAGCAGGTCGGCATGCACGCAACAAACACTGCATTGCAATGAATGACAACATCTGCGACCTTGGGGCGCCTCGACACTCACAGACGAGGTCGGAGGCGTCCACGTGCCAGGGCTGCGCCTTGCGGGTCATGTACAGGCGGGTGGTGCTCTTGGCGTTGGTCGGGTCCACCACCTCCTGCAGCTCAAACAAGGCGACAAAGCAAGGGTAAGGTGGCATGATGATGGTCAGCAGCAGGATTGAACAAGGTGGCCTCGCAGCACATGTCGATGGCTCCAGCCGCTTTCGTGGTGACACGAAGTGCGTGCAAGCAGTTTTGACGGTTAAGCACCAAAGTGGAGTTGTGTGTGGTTGAGGATCACATGGTGCCTCATTGGCCGCACCTTCACGTGGCCGATGAGGTGAGCCTTCTCGTTCTGCAGCGTCGCAGGGGCAGCCAGGCATTGCGTCAAGCTTCAGGCAGCAGCGTGCGCTGCATGCAGGCGAGCAACCGCGCTGCGGGTGCCCATCAGCTGGCTGTGAGGAAGGCATGCACGCATGCAAGTGGTTGTATCGTTGTTGTGGGGCTCAGCACCAGGCCGTGTCGCCGACAGCAGTGAGACATCACTGCTCAGCAGCTCACCTGGTGCTGCAGCCTGCCCCAGTAGAGGCTGAAGCCCCAGTAGGCGATCAGGCTCTGTGGATACCAAATGCGAGGTTGTGGGTCTCCAGATCAGGATGGTGCAGATTGCTCGGGATGGTTGCTCGCAGAGGGCAACCATTGTCAGCCATCCATTGTGAACAGACTCGTATTTGGGCATTCGTCTGCGTTGAAGTGAATTAATTTAGACCCAAACCAGCACGACAAACAGGCAAGGCTTCCGGCAATGCAGACAGCAGTCACCCACAGCCGTCAGAAGCATGAGCCTGAGGCTCGTGTGCGCACCTGGATGCGCGTCCAGCGCTGCACCGGCAGGCCGCGCAGCACGCCGAAGCCGCGGCCGCGCTTGCAGTCCTCCGCAATAGACAGCAGCAGCGGGCCGAGAGTCGGCAGAGGGAAGTCGGCCTGGGTCGCCTCAAATGACTGCGAGGGGCACCGCGTGCAGTGAGTATCGAGGTGATGAGAAGTCACTGACAAACTATGGGGGAAGAGGGCAATCTAGGGTCTGCGTTCGCCGTGTGGCAAACCAGCGATCCGGCGAACCAACGCTGTCATCATTGCATCGATTCCTCTTGTTTTTGACCTCCACAGCTGCCGGCCCCACCAGTCCCAGAATGCAAGGAGTCCAAGGCAGGGTCACTCACGAAGTTGAGGTACTTGCCCGTGTCGTCCAGCTTGGCCAGGCCGCTCTTGAGGACCCCCTCAATCGCTGACTCCAGCTCGGCAATCTGCACATCGTTCACAACGTGCAGCCACTCGTCCTGGCGCGCCAGCTGGTCGGCCGCATACCAGACATCCGGCCCCTCCAGGAACGTGTATGGGACAGCGGCACCGTTCCTAGGGGGGTGGGGTGGTGTGTGCACAAG
>NW_014009132.1:0-4391 GCF_000611645.1 Monoraphidium neglectum
GGCGCCGGCGGCGCCAGCGGGCGGCGGGGCCTGCGGCGCGTCGACGACGCCGGCGTTGTCCGGGGCGGGCTCTGGTGAGTCGCGCGCCGCGAAGCTGCTGCGCAGGGGTGAGGCCGTGACGCCGAGCATTTCGGTGGACCTGCGGGCGCCGGGGCCGCCGCCTGTTTCCATAGATGTGCGCCACGAGGCTAAGTAAGACCCTGAAGGCCTGTAGGGGGGAGGGGGGTTGAAAGGGAGTGCGGTAGTTGTTGATTGCGGCCGGGCCTCGCGCGTGCGGTTGGGGCCGAGGATTCTGGTGATTGGCCGAGATTGCTTGAATCGGGCCCAATCGGGTCGTCGGCCGCCGCCTCGTACGCAGCATCGCGTGCGCTGTAGGAATACCGCTTGAAGACCATGCCTCCTGGGTCATACGCTCGCCGCCACACGCGCGCGTCGCTCTACCGGTGTGCCGATGGCCGGCTGACGCCCACCACTCACTGCAAGCACACACTGTGCGCACCTCTGGGGCAATCCCACTGGCTCGGCGCTGCGCCGCCCAGGTGATACCATGGGAATGATATTTCGGTTGCCATCGTCGCTCCAAGGGTCGCGCATTTTCGGGCTCGTTCAGTTGAATTGGGGTGACTGGACAGTGCGGCAACTGCGAGATCTCAGTCCGATGTACTGCTGACAGGATATGCCGTACATTGCGTACGACTATCTGAACGTGGATGATTCAAGCGAATCACCACGAACGGTCTTTTCGTTGATTTCTGACATCACATCACACCCGCCGGGCCGCTCGTAGTGCGTCGAGAAGTAGCAGCCCAGCTGTTGACGCTGTACAATGATGCGTCACGTGGCTACATCTCCCTGCAGTTTGCACACTCGGCCGGCGCATGGCACGCCCGCGACTGCGCTTTTGACGCGCAGGTCCCGATGCCGCTGCGCCCGCACCCGCCCCGTGCCGCCTGCGCATGCGGCATCCCTAGATCCAGGGGGCGGCGGCGGGTCGCAGAGCCCCTCGGCCGGAGTCCGGGCCCCGCGGTACTCGCCGCGATCCCCGCGCGCCGCGGCGCGGCCCGCGGCGCAGCGGCAGGGGCGCGAAGTCCCCTCTGTCACCACCACTGCAGACGAGGCCGGTGCGGTCGACCCATTTCTCGACCTGGCACCTTACGCGCCCTCCGCCGTGCGGCGCAACCCCGACAAGCATGTCGTTTTCGCGAGTGGGTCGGCCGCCTGCCGCACGCGCCGCCTGCCCGCTCGCCCGCGCCGCCGGCCGGTGCCTGCAGCCGCTGCGCCCGTGGCCCAATGGTCACCGCACTGCCTTGGACCAGCATCCAGCATGCGCACGTCTGTCGCACGGCAGCTGGCGTGCTCGCCTCTCTAGCTGCCCGCAAGCCTGCAAGCGAAACGCGCAATGTCAGCTGCCGCCACTCCACCAGCTTCACTCCGCTCACCTGCAAACCCTGGGCAGACACCCCCCCCACACACACAATCGACACCGCGCAGTCCCCGCGGTGTCCCTGTCTTCGCCGCTGGACGACGTCCTGCCCTGCCCGACCCTGCGCCACCTACCGGCCCTGGCGCCGCGCCCCAACCCGCTGCTGCGCTTTCTGGACCGCGGCTGCGTCTTCGACGGCGACAGGCGCGGCGGCGGCGGCGGCGGCGGACACATGCGCGCGCGCTTCGGGCGGCCCTGCATGCGCGTCGCCGCCGCATGCGGCAAGGACGGACAGCTCGCGTCCTTACACAAGCGCGCCGAAAATGCGGCGTGTTCAACTGCCGTGATCCCCTTGCAGGCTAGCCGCCCACTCGGAAATCCTGAGAGGCACGGCAGTGTCGCCGCCTGACGCAGTCACTCGAAGGGATCAGCGACCGCGGCTGCCTTGAGCGAGTGCGTGGCCCCACCTGTCGCTTTTCCGGGCCCCGCACCCATCCCCAGGGTGGCCCTGAACACAGTCCAGTATGGCAGCGCCGACGGCCCTCTGGGCACGCAGGACGAGGCGGCCTCCATGGATGCAGAGGCGATGGAGGCGGTGAAGGCGGGTGAGCAGTTTCAAAGGCAGGGTTTAGGGTCTGGGGTTCAGGTTTGCCCCTCTTCACACGCGCACGGAGGGCGGCGCAACGCGCGCTGGGGAGGCCAAGGCGGCGGGCGTTGTGCGGCCCCAGGCAGGCACCGCCCCGCCTGCCTGCCGGCTGCCGTCCCTGCTGGCAGCGCCGGCGCCACGGACGGCTTTTGACGGGGACCGTTCAGCCCTCAGAGCAGGACGGCAGCGGCTTCGCAGGTTGCGGTGCAATCAACTCTGCAGCCCACTTTTTTCGTGGCCAGGCAGCTTGTGCTAATACATAGGGGGCGCAGCGCCTCCCTCAAAACTTTGTTGACTGCTTCGCCACGCCACGCGCCCCGCTGCCCCGACGCGTCCGGTCAGCCGCGGCCGCCCACGCGAGGACCGAGGCGGCAGAGGAGGCGCGGCAGGACGTCCTGCAGTCGAAGCACGGACAGTACGTGGAGATGCCGCCGCTGCCCGGGCAGCCGCCGCAGAGCCGGCGGGTGGTGGTGCCGCTGCCGACGTTCGCAATGCGGGCGGGTGCGCGGACGCGGGGCGTCTGCGTGGGCGGGCACTGGCGCCAAATGGTGGAGCGGGAGTGGTTGGTGGATTCGTGTGTTGCGGCCTGACGCTGGGTCGCAAACCAGCGGGTGGCTGGGCATGAGCATGCAGCCCACATCAAGCGCCGCACGCCGCCGAAGCCGCCGCACGACCTTCATTCGACAAAGCACATGCACGGCTACTAACCCTGACTCCTTGTGCCGCCTGCAGGCGTGCGCGAGACGATATATTTTGACCCAGAAAAGGCAAGCCTCTGTCGGCAGCCGCCACTTTGCGAACTGGGCTGCAGCCACGCAGCGGCGCTGGGGCGGTGGCGGTCCTAGGTGTTGGGCGCACTGCTGAAGTCATGGGGTGCGAGGCGGGTGCGCGCCGCCTCCTAGTGGCGCGGACGGAGACCCCCGCCAATTGTCTGCCTTGCACGCTCCTGGACAAACCGCCCCGCTGTTGGCGTGCCGTTTGGTGTCGGCTGCAGGTCACGGCAGCGGTTGTGACCACGGGATCTATCTGCCCTGGGATGAACGACGGTCAGTGCGCTGCATGGTTTGAGGGGTCGGTTGCGACCGCACGCCGGGGCTCGCAGCACTTGGGCTGCTCTACTCGGGCGTCGCAAGTCGGCGGCCACCAGCTGCTGGCCGCGCGCTGGCCGAGCCGCTGCGCGCCGCGCGGCGCCCTCCCGCGGGGTCTACCCCTTGTCCTTGCCGACGCGTCCAAGTGCCGAAGCGCCGCGCCTGCGCCGCACCTCCCACGCATTGCTGTCGATTGGCAGTCGTGTCCGCGTTGGTGCAGCGACTGGAGGCGTATGGCGTACCCAATGGCCAGGTGCGGGCAGCAGAGGGTGGAGCCAGGCCTATGACTCGATTGATCCAGCCCTGGCAAGGGCCCGTCAATCGAGAAAACAGCTGTCCAAGTGGCCCCCTCTCGCTCTTGGGCTCGGCCCACCCGCACCACCGGCAGCGCATCGTCATTGCAGCTCAATGCCCCCCCCAAAAGCGTCTATGCTCAGCAGCCCAGCAGGCGCCCTTTGCTTGCCGCCGGCCCTCCCATCCGGCGGGGGCGCCTCCGCGAAGCCATGGCGCCGCGTCAGTGCCACGCTGTTTGAGACGCAGCGCGCGGACGTGCCGCTGCCCCCTGTTTCAATCGGATCCTCGACAGGTCCTGGGCATCCGCTACGGCTTTGAGGGGTTCACCAGCCACGGCACCAAGCCGGTGCCGCTAACGACGGCCTCCATGGGCACCCTGCACCTCAGCGGTGGGTGCGACTCCGAGCGGCGCAAGAGAAGCCGATGCGGCACTGACAGCCAGGGGGTGCGTTCGAAAACGACCAGCCCTCTGCGCCGCCGCCGCAGACCCCGCCCTGCTCGTCGCTGCCTGGCGCGGCGCCTTGGGCGGTTCGCTTTGGTTCGTTGCCGTGTCAGCCTCAGAACAGACCCACCATCCAAGTGCCATCCCTCTGCCCCCCGGCCCCAGAAGCGCTGCTGCCTCATCCCTACGGAGCCCCCACTGATCCTCGTCGGCCCCCTGCCAACTGCCCCACCCTGCCAAACCATGGGTCGAGGATCCCAACCCCCACACACCCCTGTAATGATGCTCTCCCAAAGTCCCCTGTGTCCCACACGTGCATGTTCACCAACAAATCCTCATTCCATGCGACGCAGGGGGGTCCTGCCTGGGCAGCAGCTCCTCCCTCACCTATTCAGACGAGGCCACGATGCGCCACAGGATGCGAACTGTCGCGCAGAAGCTGGCGGACTGGGGCATCAACATGCTGTTCGTCATCGGTGGGCGGGACACGCGGGGGGG
>NW_014009131.1:0-4390 GCF_000611645.1 Monoraphidium neglectum
GTGCGTGTGTGAGTGTGTGCACGCGCATGTGTGCGTGTGTGTGATTTCGTCAGGGCTAGCAGGGGCTGGTGCACCCAAGCGGTGCAGGGCGGAGAACCCCTGAGGGGCATGGCTATATGAGCGAGGTGGCGGTTTCGTTCAGCAGCCGCGTGCCAGCCGCGACCCGGCAGGCCACGGAACAGGTGGCAGGCCAGGACCCTGTGGCTGCGGGTCGTGCATGCCCCGCAGGCCCAACCCACGCCAGTAGAGAGGGGGGGAAGGAAGCGCCGCGCACGCGCGCTCTTGCCCGCTTCTCGAAGTTGCGGCTGCTGCTGCTGCATGCTGCCGCTGCAGCTGCGGCAGCGGCGGCGGCGGCCCGTGGCCGGCTGTGTCCCACCGAGCCGGCCTGCACAGTGCGACAGAGGCGGCGGCGTCATGGGGCCCCTGATTCAATCCGCCCCTGCGCATCCCCCCAAATCCACCCACGCACCTCTGCTCGCCCCTCCGCGCCGCTTGCGGCGACCGCCGCTGCGTGCCCCAGCTCCGCCCCCGCAATCACAAACGGCCGCCCATCCAACTGCAACGTCTTCTCGTACAGCTTGTGCGTCACGAACTGGCCCCCCATCGCCGCTGCCGCCGCGGCTGCCGCGGCGCCTGGCGGCGGCGGCGGGCGCTCCGGCAGCGGCGCGCGGGGGTCTTGTACTGGCACCTCGTCCCGCACGCCGACCGACAGCTGCCACAAATTTGAATCCGAGTAGCGCGCCGCGACGAGCTCGCCCCGGCGCCTGTGGAACTCGGCGCCGGGCGGGGGCGCGACGGGGGAGGCGGGGGCCGCGGGGGCGAGGGGCAAGGCCGCCGCGGCGGTGACCAAAACGAGCCAGAGCTGTGCCCCCGGTCGCCGCCTCGGCGCGGCGCGACTCGTGGCGCGCGCCGCAGCCATGCTGCGGGCAGCTGTGTTGTGTGATTTTGTGTATCCAGGGTCAGGGTTGGCTAGGCGGCGGCGTAAACGAGGCAGCGTCCGGCTGGTGCGTGCGGGGTGGGCAGTGCCTGCCTTGGGCTTGCAGTTGGCGTCGATACAGCGGCGCTTTGCGTTGGGGCAGCCGGTGCTATCGCGTATCGAATTCTTTGAATGCAGCTCGCAAAATCGCGCGTTGGCGGGCTGTTCGCGATTGGCTAGGTAGGACGAAGCTGCATTTCATGTGCTGCAAGTCACCGGGGTGTGACGTCGTACAGCAAGCAGTTTGCCCTGTACGCAGTTTCGCTGACACAGCTTTATTGTCAAATTACGCTGCAACCTTCGCGCCTCCAGCCTCAGCTCCATCAGCCCTAGATCGCCAGGCAAGCGGTTCAGGGTACTTTGAAGTGTCTCATGTTGTGATCATGACCATATATGTCATTTGTGGGGGTCCATGCTGCCAGACCGTGCCCATCCTGGACGTGGCGACACGCATGACAGCTGAGCGAGACACGTAGGACGTGACTGCGCATGGCTGCCAGCCCTCAACTCAAATGATGGCGCAAGATGGTCGCTTTCCATTCCTCGCCGACAGCCGCGCGGCCCGTCGCCCGCTTGCCGACCATCCTCGCCCGCCGCTCTGGCATCCCGCCACCCTCAACTCCCACAGCCAAGATGCCGTGCAAGTGTGCCGCCGAGGGCTGCTCCTGCACCACCCAGAGCTGCTCCTGCACCAGTGAGATGTTGGGTGCAGCAGGGCCCGGGGCTTCGCGCGCAGTGAATCATCAAGCAGGGGCGGGGCACCCTGCGGGGCGGGCAGCCGCCGCCCCCGCGTCAGCCGCAGCGAACCCCCGCTGCGCGAGCTCGCACCTCTGCACTCAGACGAGACGCAGCCCGGCGGCAGCGGCGCAGGCAATACGCGCGTCGCGCACCTGCCGCGCAGCTTCTCGGTCTCACGATGACCTGCTGGAGCGAACCCTGCTGTTCCAGGCGGCTCGTGAATCACCAAGAGTGCGGCGGCGGAAAACGATCCCACAAAACCAACCTGCACCCCCACCCGCGGCCTCCCACCCCCTCATCACACTGGAATCCCCGACCCCTCCGCACCCCCAATTAACTCTTGAAAACCCCCGCCGCCCGCAGGCGAGTGCACCTGCGCCGGCTGCCCCGGCGGCGCCAAGGCGCGCGAGGCAGAGTCCGGGTGCCCCCACTGCGCCCCCACCGTCTGCGCCTGCCGCACCGGCGGCGCGTGCTCGTGCGACCCCGACAAGTGCTCCTGCGACGCTTGCGCCGCCCACAAGAAGTAGGGGGGCGTGCAGGCCCCCCCTCCATGAGCGGCGCCGCCCGCAGAGCAGCGCGCCCGTGAGCGTCCAAGGGCGTGTGCGGGCCCGGCGCTTACCCTGGCGTGGCGGCGCGGCTTTGCGTGAGGCGATGGCATCCCGCTTGATTCCGCATAGCACACCACTGCCCCAGATTTAGGGGTGCAGAGCGGCGGTCGCACCTGCTCTGGTTGCCATCTTTGCACTGCTCAAGGCAGTCGCCGTTGCGGCTCGTGGGGGGTGGTCTCAGCGATGCAGAACGGGCCAAAGAAGCAAAATCGGCCCGCTGTATCTGCCGTTGAAAGGCTTTTGGACATTGATCATTTGTCGTGTTGCCCAGAACCTTTGCCTTACGCTTTGAGCCGTCACCACACACTGTTCATGTTTCGGGCTTGACAGGCGCCGCTGTGACTCGATCAACCCATGCGCGCCGCGGCTTGACGGATTTGGTTCAGCGGCCCCGGCAAACGCTGCGATACCACCAGAGCGTGTGTGCGCTGCTGCCGGCAAGGGGGCCAGCCATTTGGACCAGGTGATGTAACACACAACCTATGAAACGATCGTGTATTGATGTGGCCCGATCACAGGGCGCCGGATTAGCAATGGGGTAAACAGCTGCATGCAGGGCGCGGTGAAGGTCAGTGCCTTTGGCACCCAGCCGGGTCGCCCGGCAGTCGGGGCGCAGCGGGTTGGGCGCAGCTCGCAGAATCATCTGGAACAGGATACAGAAACAGATGATGGAACAGAATTCAGAAACATGTCCAAGGGAAGGCGGTGAGGGGGACATCAGCATTGCACAGCGCCCGGCCGCGCAGGGCCCCCAAGACGGGGGTACGCGGCCGGCCTCGGCCGCCGTGGCTCTGAGGCGCACAGGTGGTGCAGCGGAGCTTGCAGCCGGTGCGGGGGGCATGTGCAGAGCAGGAGGCTGATGGTGATATCACCATCAATGGGGGCGCCCGGCCGGGTGGGTGTACTTAATTGCACTTGCGTGCTAAAGAAGCAATACACGACAGTATGCGGAGAGGTAAGGCATCAACAAGCTGATGGGTGCAAAAAATAGAGCGGCTGCGAAGCGGCCGGTGAGTGCAGCGTGACAGGCGGCGCCAGCACAACTTCTGGCAAGCGACTGTGGGCAATGCAAGGGCTTGCCTCCTAATCCAGGTCATGGCATTGACAAGGTAATTATGTGTTTCGCTGTTGGCTCCACCAGCGCGTGTTGGCGCAGGGATGTAACCCGAGCATCAACAAATGAGAGCGTGCACAAAGCTGTGATGCAGGTCAATGTTTGGTCAACAGCAAAGCCTGAGAGGCGCGTCGCCGGCTGGATCGCGGCTACCAGCGGCCAATACAATCGGCCTGCGGGCCGCATGCAATACAGCAGCGGCGCGCCGGCCCGCAGCTGCCACGGCCGGCGCGGCCGGCGCATGCGCAGGGTGCCGCGCTTTGCACGCGCCGTCCGCGCAAGCAGGCCGGTCTGCGCGCGGCCCAGCTTGCCACACACATGGGGCACCGGATTGCGCGCCCCTCGATTGGCAGCAACCCAGCAGACAACGTGCGGCGAGCCGGTTGGAAAAGGCTGGAAAAGCCAAAAAAGGCTACGGGGAGACCTTGACCTGCGCGCTGGTGCCGTCGCGGTCGCCGCTGATTGCCAGCGTCGGCTCAATGCGGCCCCCGATGTGGCGCGCCAAAAACTCCTCGGCGCGCGCATAGAAGTCCAGCCGGTTCGGGGGCCTGCAGTCAACAATGGAGCAATGCAGCGGGGGAAGGGGAGGGGGGTGCACTTTTGAAATCAGTGCCGACAGATAGGGTACCGTCCCATTGGCCTGAGAACCTGACCCATCAGCCCGGCTGGTACTGGCCCGCAGTGTTTAAACACGCGTAGACACAGACCCTCGGCCCCTCGCACCTGGCAAAGGGGCCCAAACGTGATTATTCTATTGCGGGCAGCCGCTCGGGGCGTGTGGCAACCCCAGCCCTCCCGTGATCACACCTGGCCAGGCTGCGGCCCTCATTGAAGCACCGCCAGCCCCCCTTGCCGCCCTCCTGTCCGGGCCGCGGCCCGATGCTCCCCCAACAAAACCCCTCAAGACCCCCCCCCCCCCACGCGGCGAGGCTGTGGCTCAATGCTCCCCCAACG
>NW_014009130.1:0-4388 GCF_000611645.1 Monoraphidium neglectum
ACCCCCAGCACCTCCCGCGGGCGCTGCCCGCGCTCGTGGCCCTCCGCCCGGGCTGCTGGAACGAGCGCTGCGCCAGCCTCTCCGGCGCCGCCGAGGCCGCGGCGCCGCTCAAGCCGTGTGCGGGGGGCTGCCGCACCGCAATGTTTTGCTCGCGCGCGTGCGCAAACGTGGCGTACGCGGCGCACCGCGTGCAGTGCGCGGAGCTCGCGGCAGCCGCCCCGAAGCTGCAGAGCTCGTTCAGTGCGCCGGGCGCCCGCGCGCCACGGGCGCCGGGACGCTGGTAGCCGGCGCCGCTGGTGCGGGCGGCAGGTGGCCCTCCTTTGCTTGGCAGTGGTGGGGCGGCGGCTGCCAGCGGCAGCGTGCCCAAGAAGCATCCCGAGCAGCACCAGCAGGGCAACATGCATGCGCCCGGCGCGAGCGCTTGTAGCGCCACAGCCTTTCAACACGCGGGGCCTATGGTGTCTCCCCGCTTCGCCGCCCCGTTGTCCGCCGCCGCCTGCTGGGGCGTTCGAGCCACGCGTGTTTGCGTTGACGCGGGCCCGGAGTCGTTCCTCGCGGCCACCTCTGCTGCGCCGCGCCATGGCTGGATTTGAGGGCGGCCGCAGCGGGGCATTGGCGTTGCGCCACCCAAAGGCCGGCCGCCTGTGGCGTCCAGCAAGGCCATCCGCATGCGGTTTTCCCCGGATGCTGCCGCCGAGCTGGCCCTTTCCTTATCAACACTGGCCCCGCAGCGGGTCTGGCATGTCCGCATGTCCCTGCCCGGGGCCAACGCGGCGCGGGCTTTTCGGCGCTCGCTGCCCTCCTGCGCTGCTGTTTGCGGCCCGCGCCCGGCGGCCCTTGATGACCCCTAACACGTCATTCTTGCCGACACACTTGGTATATTTCCGGCCCCGAAGCCGCGCGCCGCGCGCCTCGGGCCGCCTTACTGTGGGTTTCTCATCTCAGGGCATTTCTCGGCCCCAGCCGCGGCCTCTGCCTATGCCCAGGCGCGATCCAGAGGCGCGTCTCTCCGCCTCGGCGGGCGCCACGGCGGTGCGAGCGCTCCTGGCACAGCCAGGGTCGGGGCACAGCCCCCGCCCTCGGCCGCGGCGTAATGCATCAAAACAGCCTTTTGCCTGGCCCTTGCTACTCAAGGGCCCGTTATGCCGCCCGCGAATAACGCCTGCGGTGGGTGCTTCCAGGGCCCCTGGCCCCCTAACAGGCGCCGCCGCTTGGGCGCGGCCGGCGGCCGGCCGGCCTCGCGGCGCGCTGAGGGCCGCCGTGCTCGGGCTGCCAAGCGCCCCTGCCCCGACGCGCCGCTTCGCTCCAGGATTCTTTTCTCTGCCTGCACCCGCAGCGAGGGCGACGCTCTGCACGCCGTGCACCCTTGCACACGACGCCTTAAAAGGAAGGCGCCCCCGCGCGCCGTCGCACTGTTGCACTTTGCAACAAGGGCCCGCAGCCGCGCGCCCCAAAAGGCCGCCCCTCCCGCGGCCGCGCTGGACCGGACCTCGGGCCCGACGATGGCAGCTGTGCGCGCGCGCGAGAGCGTCACGCGCGCGCCGGCGCGCCGCCCAGCCCAAAACCTTCGAAGAAAAAACGCAACCCCAGCTCGACAGCAGGGCCCCTCGCTTGGAGGACAGCGCATGCGCGGGCGCAGCGCCCTTCCAACCCCCTGGCAGCGGCTCCCCTTCCACATAAACACCCAAGGTGATCTTTATATGGAGCCGCCAGCCGCAGGGTGCTGCGCTTGCGCCGCGCGCCGCCCGCCAAGACGGGGGGCCGCAACCCTCTCGCCCCATGTCATTCCGCCGTCTGTTCATCCGCTCTTTTGGGGCCAGCCGGCATGGATGCCTGCCCGCACGCCCCCCATTTTTGCTTCTCCAGCCCGCACTGTGTGCGGGCCCCCGGTCTCGCGGCCGCTGCGGCGCGGGCGGGGCGCGAGCGCCCCGCCCGGCCGCGCCGCATCGCGCTGCCACCTGTTGAGTGCAAAAGGAAGAGCGAGTTTGTTGGTCCGCAAAACTTCCCGTCCCGCCTCACATTTTTGAGGCCCGCGCCACGCGCGCCGCCGCCGCCGCCGCTTTGCTGCTGCAGGGGTGCGATCCCGTTGTCCTGTGCGTGAATATGTACCGGCCGCGCCGCCCACGGTCGCAGGCCGATTGCAGGCGGCGCCGCGCCGCCTGCGCGGCCCCCGCGCCCGGGTTCCTTGTGTCGAACCGCACGTGCATCCGGCAACCCCCCTGTTTGTACGTGCCAGCCCCGTTCGGCCAGCTGTCTGCCGACCCTTGCCGCCGACCCTGTCCTGGCTCGCTTGCCCCGCCTCGACAGGCGCCGTCGTGCGCGAGGCTTTGAGTGCACGCCTGCCCCGTCCTGATTGCATGCATGTTTTCAAGGTGGCGGCGTGGACGCACCATTGCACTGGCCTTGCCTTGATCCGCCGACCTTGCCTGTCTGCACTCGCCTTGCTTCACTCAACTGTCTGGGAGAGCTGCGCTGCCGCCACGGGTTGGGCCTGAGCATTGCTTATGTGTCACACATCCACGGCAACGATGGTTGTGGTCTGTGCCCGGCTGAGGGGCCCCGGCGCCATGGCTCGGCGCCGCGTCTGCTTCCTGCGAGCGCAGGGCGGGCAGCGCCGGCTTGGCACGCGGTGCTGCCGCCGGCGTCAGCTGCAACCGTGTAAAGTATCCATGTCACCAGTCGGCCTGCCTGTGCGTCTTCCCCTTGCGCCTGTGTTTTGGGGATCATGGCACGCACCTGATGATGAAGGCAGATTGCAGATGTAGCTAGGGTAGGGCATGGGCAGATTGCTCCTGCAGCTGTGAGGCACCAAGTGGGCGGTGGGCAGCATGAGCCTATGTGCCCAACCCAGCCCGATCGGGCTGGTTGGTGACGAATCGCTCCGACACAGCCAACTAGTGCGTGCGCTGCGCTGAGCTGAGCGTCATTGCGGCCTTGATAACAAGAGGAAAGCCGCCCGCACACCGAGCCTGGCCTTGAGCCCCAGCCTGAGAGGCTCGACATCCGATTGTCGAACGGGAGCCGAGCGGGCAATGCTCCGGAGCTGCGCGCCAGGGCTGCACACAAGAGTGCGGATCTGCGCGGCTCCTGTGTACACGTGCAGCCTGAAAACTCATCATCAGCCTCACAGTGTGCCCTTAGCCATCACCATGCAGCTGCAGCAGCGCTCCGCCCTCAGCCGGGCCGCGGCCCGCCCCGTTGCCCGCGCGACTTCGCGCAGGTGAATACATTTGTTGTTCCGGACGGTCCGTGGTGCACCGGGAGCTCAGATCTCCCTTCGCGGGGTACAAGGGTCCGGGCTCCGGACGGTCTGGGCAGGCGCCTTTACACAACCCATTGGCTGCGCTCGGAAAGGATTTTGTGGCAAATGTTTACAGGGACGGCCGCCACGTCCCCGTGCAGCACCCATCTGCTGCTGCGCTCGCACGCGCTCGCTGCCTTCCGACCCACATCTCATCTGCGCCAGCGGACCCCCCGTGCCGATCGCGCCCCGCAGGGTGGTCAGTGTGAACGCCAAGTACGGCCAGGACAGCCGCTTCGTCGACCTGGCGGTGAGCAGACCCGCCGACCATGACGCGCGACGAAACACGCCACGCGCCCTGCCCGCGCCACCGCGGCACATTTCGTCCCTGCGGCCCCCGCGTGTGTGTGTGCAGCACGTTTTGCCCACGGGCACGCAACGCGTATCCCGGCAAACATCCCCCATGTCTCACGCTCAGCAACCCCACCAAACCCAAAAACTTCAACCAGGACCTGGAGAACACCACTGGCGCGTGGGACCTGTACGGCCAGGACAGCGAGAAGCGCTACAACAGCCTGCAGGTGCGCTGTCGCGGCCACAGCCACACACGCCACACACAGCACGCACAGCACACCCTGTTGAAGCACCGTGTGCATGAGCACGTCCGGCTGAGGGGGCCCGCAGCCACCGGGCATGGGTGCAGCTGCGGTGTGGACGCGGCCCGTGCCGGGGCCGGGCGCGGGCGTGAATGAGGATGTGGGAGTGGGGACTCGGGCGGCGTTGGGCGCGGGAGGAAGGATGGGGACGGTGGCGGCGGCTCGGTGGCCCGCCGCCGTGGCAGCGGCAGGGCAGCAGGGGCTGCGAGCAGGCCCAGGGGCTGGCTGGGTTCTCGCCAGCACTTCAGGGCGGCGGTATCAGAGCGACGCATGCCTGGTGTGTGCACGCTGGGCCATGCCGTGTGCCCCCCCCCCCCAAAAAAAGCGAAGCCAGCAGTGTCCGCCCACCGCAGCTGAGCAGACGCAGGCGGCTGCCAGCTGCGCGGCACAAGCAGCAGCCTCCCATTCCAACCGCAGCAACCCGCACCCGCTGCCAGCGCACCCGTTCGCCCGTCCGTCCCCGCCGCCCAACCCCTCCCGCTTCCCACCCC
>NW_014009129.1:0-677 GCF_000611645.1 Monoraphidium neglectum
GGGGGGGGGGGGGGGGGGGCGCCTCTGAACGATGGAGCTGGCGACAGAGTTGAGTCAACAGGGGACCGTTTTCCACGCGGCGGCGGCCCCTCCCAAGCCGTCAGCGTTGCCCCATCCCGCCTCCAGCCACCCACAACACCCCCCCCCCACCACCACCACCACCTACATTCCTGCGACCGCGGCCTCCGTTGGACCCGGCCCCGCGACGGCCCCCCAGGTACGAGGTTGAGTCGTTCGAGGAGCTGCGCGGGGCGGACGCGCGCCGCGTCATCCTTTTCCTCGCCGTCATGGCGGCCCACGCCGTCGGCGAGGGCTCCGGCGTCGGCGTCTCCTTCTCAGGCGACCGCGGCTGGGCGGCCGGCACGACCGTGGCGCTCGCGATCGGCCTGCACAACGTGCCCGAGGGCCTCGCCGTTGCCACGGTCCTCGCCGCGCGCGGCGCGCCCCCGCGGCGCCTGCTGCTGTGGACGACGCTGACCGCGCTGCCGCAGGCGCTGGTGGCGGTGCCGTCGTTCCTGTTTGTGGAGGCGTTCGCGGCGCTGCTGCCGCTGGCGATGGGGTTTGCCGCGGGCTGCATGACGTGGATCGTGGCGGCGGAGCTGCTGCCAGACGCCCTCGAGGCCCTGGACCACGGCGCCGTCGCCACCGCCGCCACCGCCTCTGCCGCATGGTGCGGC
>NW_014009129.1:1445-5157 GCF_000611645.1 Monoraphidium neglectum
CCGCCTCTGCCGCATGGTGCGGCGGCCCAGCGCACTGTTCACGCACGGCCCCGCGAGGGCCGGCCGCCCCCGCGCTGCAGCCGGCACGCCCTGCCCCCTTCAGTGCTGTAGGGGCGCGCCTCGAAGAATGCATGCCAACGCGGTCGCGCGCCACACGGCTCTTCACGGCCCTTGCGCTCTGCCATCCCCGTCATTCGACGCGCCTCGCGCTGCCTGCCCCCCCTCCCTCCCCGCAGGCTGCAAGGCTTGGCAGTGTTCATACGGCACCTGGAGACAGCGCCGCCCCCAGCCGCCCTTGGCGACCCGCCAGGGCCCCAGCTGCTGCCGCTCGTGCTCAGCCTGCTGCTGCCCTGCCTCGCGCCTGGAGTGGCGGCGGGCATGGCCGCGAACCTCCTGCCCTCTCGCCCCGCCGCGCTCGGCGTGTCGGCCGGCGCGCTCGCCGGCGGCGGCGCGCTGGGCCTGCTGTGGCTCGCGGCGGGCGGCAAGCAGCCGCTGTGGCTGAGCGCGGCGCTGGCGGCGGCGGGCGCGGGGGCGGCGGCGATGGTCTGGCAGGAGATGGGGGCCGGCAGCGGCGGCGCCGACGGCCCGCCGTCCGAGCCGCACAAGAAGCACGACGGCGACGCGCTGCCAAAGACAAACGGGTACACCTCACTGTGCAACGGCGGCGCTGCAGGTCACGCGCCCTACATGGGGCATGCGCACCACCCTCACATCTACCCGCACCACCACCACCAACACAACGCACACCACCTGGCTGAGCAGCAGCAGCGGCACGCGCAGCTAAGCCTGGCGGGCAGCGACTCGAGCCCAACGTGCGCGCACATACGCGCGGTGGCGACAGCGGCGGCGGCGTTTGACGCGCCGTCAAAGGCGCCTCATCACGCGAAGCCCCAGCCGAGCACGCCGCGCGGAGGCGAGGGGCTGACCCTGTGGCCCGGCGCGCGCGCGGCGGCTGCGGGCTGCGGCGCCGCGGTACTGTGGTGCTGCTCCCGGGGTGCGGCGCTGGCGGCGGCGCTGTTGGTGCCGGGGCAGGACTCGGGGCGGCTCATGGTCCCCATGGTGCTGCACGGTGAGTGGTGCAAGTGCAGGGAAGGTTGCATGCACTTGCCATGTGGTCAAGTGCAGGCTGGCAGCAGCAGCGGCAGCAGCGGCAGCAGCAGCAGCAGCAGCAGCAGCAGCAGCAGCAGCAGCAGCAGCAGTAGCGATGGTCGCAACATCGCCGTGATCTCCAGACGTCAACGCCAGTAGGGCTCGGTTTGCAGGCTGACAAACTCATGGCCAGTGCAGCTGACAGACTCATGCCCAGTGCAGCTGATGGAACTTGATCAACCGTGCCCCCCCCAAAAAAAAACCAAACTGCATCGCTTGGCCCCATCCTCCGCAACGGCAGGTGCCCTGGCCGGACTCGCCTGCGGCTGCGCGCTAGTGCCCGTTTCCGGCAGCGCCGTGCGGCGCGTCGGCGCTTCCGCGGTCGCGCTCTGCGCTTCGGGGTCGGTGGTGGCGCTGTCGCTGCTGCTGGTGGGGCCCGCGGCGTACGGCGCCGGCGCCGGCAGCCTGCTGCAGGCGACGGCGGCGGCCGCGGCCGCCTACAGCGCAGGCGCCGAAATGCTGCTCGCCGCCGCGTCGGGCTGGGCGGCGCATGCCGGGGCGGCGCTGCTGCTGCCCCAGGCGCGGGCGTGGCATGCGCGGCGCGGGGGCGGGGGCTTCGTCCTCGGCGTCGTCCTCGCGGCGGCGGGCGGCGCCATTTCTGCGGGCCTGTGCTTTGCGACGCCTTACTGCTTGCAGCCCCTTCACACGTCACAGCAGCAATGATCTTTCTTTGGGTGTTTCGGGGCAACAATGATGGAAGGACAGTTTTTGAGCACATTGCTTCCTTGCTTACAGCTGGCAGGTTGGTATCACGCCGGGAACACATCTTGTGATGAAATGACCATTGCGCCCAATATCAACCCCTTTTTTAGTGTCTGAGGGGGTTGCTCCAACCTCCATGTGGCCCACTTGTGCTTCTGACTGTGCACACGCACACGTTTGTGTGAGTGTGCGTGTGCGCGTGCGCGAGTGTGTGTGCGTGTGCGTGTGCGTGTATGCGCGCACGTGGTTGCGTTGGCACGAACATGCATGCGCGTTTTATGCAAGCGCCGCAGAACGACCGTGCGCTTTTGTTATGCTGTGTTGCTCCATTGGTAATGTTCTGATGCGTGTGCGTTGGTTCGATGGGGGGAGGGGCAGGCACTCTGCAGATCCCAACGCCGTCACTGCCTTGTGTCGTCTCAGCCCGAAGGCACGCGGGGGCGTATCCTAGGGTCTGTGGCAGGCATTCGTGCTGATATCGGTGGCCAGTAGACACCCTCTTGCTCTCCCACAAACGGCGGCTTGAAGGCTGTGCCTCCCTGGCAGGCGCGCGGCTTTGGTCCCGTCTGCTGGACTAATGGACCTCCAGAGACGGGGCCACACCTCATGTCACCTTGCCAATGACTTGGCAAGGTAGTGACTAGTACAGTGCCGGTGCAATATTCAAATCAGACTGATTGACATTGCATCACACGTGGACGAGTGGATGAGGGCATACGAGGCAGTAAAGAACCCTGGTTCGACGCAAAAATCCAAAAAGGGAGCGTTGTGATTTCAGAAATCGTCAGGCGCACGTCCTGGCGCACACACCACAACCTCTTTCATCGCTTATCCCAAATACATCGTTGCACAGCGTTTTGACACCGACGGCGCGCCGTTAAAAGCCGCCGCCACGCTTGGCTACAGCAGTCAGCGCTGCATCGGCGCCAGCGCTTGCCCTTTTGCAGGCTCTCGCGTCGCATCGATCATGATGAGTCACGGACGAGCTCTGCGGGGTATGCCTGCCCATGGGGCCAGGAGCTCTGGCGCGCGGCGCGCGCCCATGGCGTCAACCTCACGAGGCGCAGTCGGCCGCCGCTCGCGCGTTGTCGTGCGGGCGTTCAAGGTGTGTGCGCGGCGCAACGCGCCGATGGGATGTCCCCGCGAGCCCCATTCAAGACGTGCTATCCCAGCGCACTGAAATTCGCAGTTCTGCGGCAGAACGGCAGCGGCCCTGCGCTAGCGGCCCTTGGCGCTGGGTCATGACCCCTGTTCCCATTTCTTTCGTGCCCCTCCGCAACTCATGACGCCCTCGCAACTGCAGGAGGACACTCTGCAGGCAAACACAGTCCCAAAGGGGCCACCCACCAGCGCCCCGCCCAAGCTGCACCATGACCCGCCAGCTCAGCGCCCTCAGCTGGACGAGGCATTCGCCGCCGCGCTGGGCGGCCCGGCGCCCGCGGTCGATGCGGACGCTGCAGGCGTTGCTATTGGCGAGGCGGTCACCCTCCATCAGCGGGAGCACAACGACCCTCTGCAGCAGGTGCAGCAGCAGCACCACCACCAGACCGAGACACTGCACCCTGAGGCAGCAGACCACTCCCTCGCTGCCGCCGTCGCCGCCGCCGCCGCTGTCGCCGCCGCTGCCACTGCAACGGCGCCCTCCGGTGGCCCCGCGGCCCCCGTGGACGTTGTTGCCATGACGGCGCACCTGGGGCGCCTGAGGTCGGAGGTGGTGAGGCTGCGCCGCCGCGTGGCAGAGCTGGAAGGGCGAGAGCAGCCTCACGAGGCCGCAGCAGAGAAGCGCGAGGGCGGCGCCGCTGGCGACCCGAATGCCTTCGTCGCAGCCACGCCGGCAGCGGAGGAGGGCGGTAGCGGCGGC
>NW_014009128.1:0-4388 GCF_000611645.1 Monoraphidium neglectum
CTCCCGGGCCCCCGCGCACCCGTCCCCCTCCATCCTGTCACCGCCTGCACGCGCGTCCGCCCGTTTTTTCTTAATCGCCGCAGGCAGAGCCTGAGCAGTGGAATCCTTCCTTGGCCTGCTTCACCCAGCAGCAGCACCAAGCACCTTTTGGTTGACTGTGACTCCGGAGATGCCTGTTATAACCTGGCCGCAACCAACCTTTAACACTCTCAACTGCGGCTACCTGCAACCGGTTGAGCCTCACCATTTGCAACTGTCCCTTGCTTCAAGGACCCACCAACATCACACCCGCGCCTGCTCCCTTCTACACGACAGGTCCTCGCCTGCCTCACCTCGGGCCTGACCGCCTCCATAGCCCTCGAGGAAACCGCCCGCCTGCAGCTGCCCGCCCCCTTCCCCTCCTCCCAGCGCCCGCCGGCGGGTCCACAGCGCGCCGGCGGCGCGGCGCGGCAGCCGAAGACGGTGCTTGTCACGGCGGCCGCCGGCGGCACCGGGCAGTTTGCGGTGCAGCTCGCGAAGCTGGCGGGCTGCAGGGTGGTGGCGACGTGCGGCGGCGACGACAAGGCGGCGCTGCTGCGGCAGCTGGGGGTGGATCGCGTGATCAACTACAGGTCTGCGATCTGGGTGTGATCTGGGGTTCTGTTTTGAAGCTTCCAGTGCTCGTGGCCTGTCCTCATTTCTTGCACCCATGGGGCAGGCTGTGATTTTTCGCAATTTGCCGCTGGTGCTCTTCAGGATCGTGCTGGCCTGTCTCGGCGCCGTTCCTCCAAATTCTCCTGTTGCTCCCTGCATCCCCAGCCTGCACACTCACGCCGTGATCTCCCATTCAAGCAACCTGCAAACCACCCGTTCCTCAACCTCGTACCTCTAACCTAGGTCTGAGGATGTGAAGGGCGTGCTCAAGGCAGAGTACCCGGGGGGCATCGACGTGATCTACGAGTCGGTCGGCGGCGAGGTGGGGACGACGGCAGCGACTGGTCATGTTCCTGCACGACATTCAATAATTGTGTTGCAAGGCGATACAAGTGCTGGTGACCGTGAGACCCGGCTCTCGCGACACAGCCAGCCCGCCAAGTGCAATCGTTTCAAGCGATGCCCTTCTCCTCCCACAATGTGTCGTTTGCTTCGCCCCCTGCTGACCCCGAGCACACCCCGCCTCCCCCCGCATGCGGCCCACCCATGCCTCATCCGACAGATGTTTGACCTGTGTGTCGACGCCCTCGCCGACCGCGGCACCCTGGTAGTCATAGGGATGATGTCGGCTTACTCGTCCGGCTGGCAGCGCAGCGCGCATGAGGGGCTTGCAGAAAAGTGAGTTTTATTCTGGGACTGAGCGGGGAAAAGCGCCACAGCTTGAGCCATGCATGGCTGGCTCGATGCCAAATCAGATGCCAGATGTGCTTGGTCTCAGGGGGGGGCAAAATGAGCAACGGGCGAGCTTCAAGGTGGGTAAACTGGCCGAAGGATGCCCGGCTGCGGCTCTTTGTTGCAAGCGCTCGGGTTTGAAGGGCAGCGGCTCAAGCCAGTGGCCCCAGCTAGACCCTCACAACTACCCTTCTGTTCAGCACTGCCCCCCCTCCCCCCGCCTTGGACGAACCCTCACACGCCGTGCCCCCCCACCTTCCACCGCCCAGGCTGCTCTGGAAAAGCGCCAGCGTGGCCGGATTCTTCCTACTGAAGTACGCACCGCTCTGGGGGTGAGCGGCGGCCATGACTAGTACTTCACATAGGGTGATGTCATCAGCCACGTGTGCGATGTCATCGGGACCGCCACCTCCCTCGCATCGCCCATTATCAGCCTGGGGTAGAATGCGCGCCAGCCGCGGCTGAGTCAGCACCGCGCCTGCGCCTGATCTCCACCCCACTGTTTGCACCTCCGTTAGCACCACTGAAAGCTTTGGCTACCTTAAGTGTCAGGTCCTGAAAAATAGCTCGCTTCCCAGTCACACCAGTCGACGTCTCCCTGTGCAGAGGACCCCTCTCTGTGCCATATCCCCAGCCCGTCATCGTCCTTACATACCCCCAGTGGCTCTGCATTCCTTTTCCCTCTTCTCACCTGCACAGGCCCCCTCTCTGTCCCGTACTCCTCATCCGTATC
Organism: Monoraphidium neglectum; assembly: GCF_000611645.1. Lineage (NCBI taxonomy): Eukaryota > Viridiplantae > Chlorophyta > Chlorophyceae > Sphaeropleales > Selenastraceae > Monoraphidium > Monoraphidium neglectum. The sequence continues at coordinate 2,099 of NW_014009128.1, forward strand.
CGGCCCCACCCAACCCCATTGCTTCTCGCCCCCCCCCCTCTCCCCTGTGCAGCCCCCACCTCACAGCGCTGTGCGAGCTCGTTGCCCAGGGCCGCCTGCGCGCCGCCATCGACACCCAGCGCTTCGTCGGCGTCGAGTCCGCCGCGGCTGCGGTAGACCGGCTGCAGTCCGGCGCCAGCAGCGGCAAGGTCGTGCTGCAGGTCGCGCCGGAGCTGCCCGCCGCGGCGGTCGCAGGGCTGTAGAGGGACCGCGCGCTGCTGCTGGGCGGCCGTCGGGTTGCGGCGGCGCCTGCTGGGGCGGCTGCTGCAGGGCAGCGGCGGCTGCAGGGTCAGGCTGGGAGCGTCCGCACGCGTCTGCGGGCCGAGGCATCCAGCTGCGCGTCGTTTGCACTGTGGAGGGGTCTCGTTTCCAGGGGTCAAACGTGGTGCTGGAACAGTCAATCGTTTGAGCACCAGCCGATTTTCGCGCCCAGGTGCGGCCTGTGGCCATCGAGGCCGCCAGTGGGCGCGATTCGCAGCGATGCACGGCCTTGGCGCGTGGCTGGGCACCCTCTCTGCAGAGCTGAAGCAGTGGGGCCGCCTGCCGTGCTTTTTGGCCTCGGCCTTGGCTTTGGCAGGCCAATGCCTCGGTTCGGCACCACCACGGGCGCTGCTGGCGGCTCTTGAACCAGCTGGCCCGTTAGCACTTTGGCCGCGAATGTTCAACGCTCGAGGAGCACCTTGTATGTGTGTCAGTGTGCACTTGATGCCATCGATCGCGGAGGTTTCTTTCCGATGTTTGAATAAGTATGTTCACGCAGGGTTTCTTGTTGTCGTAGGGTTGGCGGCTGCTTTGACCCGCAACAGTAGTTCATGTGACATCAGGCACAATCCTTGCTATCAATCTGCTTTTTGCAGTGGATCAAGTGTGAAGCAACGCAGAGGATAAGTGTGCGTCACACACAGCAGGCAGGTGTGCAGTGCTCAACAATGCAGCGAGTGGCTGGCTCGAAACACAAGAGGCAGGTCCCCAACACAACGCATCCTGCGGGAGCCGTCGACGCCCACTTGGTCGCCAGCTAGAAATGCACGAGGGGTGCGCGGCACAAGAGACGCAGCAGGCTTGCAGCTGTGCAGGGCAGGTGTTGCACAAGGGGGCTGTGCAGGAATGAGGGGACTGCGGCTGCCGGCGACAGCCAACGTGGGCGGCGGCGCAACCGGTCACCTCCCGGCTGCCCCCCAAAAATGGGTTGCGCTGGCGAACAAGACGGCCCCACAAGCTGCACGCACCTCACGCCTTGCAAATGCCCTGCTTCCTGAACCCTGCGAGCAGGCGGGGACTGCCGTGGGGCGCAACAAGCAGCAATGTGCGGCGCACCTGCAGGGTGGCGCACCTGGTTCGCGCCGCCCCTTGGCACCGCCGCGGTGCGGGCCCTCGGCGGGCCCACGCGCGACGCGGGCAGGCGCTGAGAATGCTGTCCGGCCCTAGTTGCGAGCTGCCCTGGTTCCGGGGAGGCTTCCCGGGCGTGTGCATGGCCCATACACGCTCGCCTTTCGAGCACAAGTGCTGGGGGCCAATGGCAGCAGCCGTTTTGTCCAGCTCCATGGCCTGGCGCCGCGGGCATCCCCGGGCCCATCTGAGCTACGAGCTCGCCGATAGCAACGGCGGGGGTGACTTTCAGGATCCGTGTGCCAAGCGGTCCCGTTCCTGATACCGTACAACCTTGCAGCCCCCCTTGCGTGCACTCCTGATTCGAATCAATACCTTGCCCTCCCCGCGTTATTTTTGAAGGTTTGCTCGAATCAATTCAGGCGCGCAATTTTGTTACAGTTTCACCACTCGGATTCACACAGGCACTTGGTCAACCTCGTGTGTACCGAGACACATGACAGTTGTGAGGCCTGTGCCATGGCGGCATCTCAACAAACACGGGGCCAGCGAGGTTGCATGCAGGCGCAGAGAATTACAGTCTGAAGGGACTCCTCAATACAAAAGCTGGGCCAAAGCTCGTGCCTGCCCACCACAAACACCCCCCTTCCGTTTTGCCCCCCCCCCAAACGGGCTATACTCGTGCTCACTGTGCCACGTCGGCGAGAGTGTCACAAGGCTGGAAAGCAGAGGGGCACGCATATCAGCGCCTGCTGCTGCTGCCTGCCAGCCTGCCGATCCACAACGCATGCACGCAACGCGCACGCACACACACACACGCATGCACGCACGCGCGCGCGCACACACACACACACACACACACACACACACACACACACACACACACACACACACACACACACACACACACACACACGCGCGC
>NW_014009127.1:0-4385 GCF_000611645.1 Monoraphidium neglectum
CAATAATGCAATAATTGCCTAATCCCCAAATCCAATCAACTGCAGCATTCAGACCATTGCAGACAAACAAACATTCAGCAGTTTGACCCTCACCAGTCCAACATAAGTCCTGAGGTCGTCTTCATAGGTGATGTTCTGGATGCAGCGGCGGTAGAAGAGGTAACCAATGCCGTGTGCATAGAACTGCACTGAATCTTTGCGGCCCAGAAGCTCTGTAAAGATGGCCTTGTCTGCTGGCAGGCCCGTGAGAAAATTGGAGTTTTTCAAGGTCAGCTGACCATAGAAGGCCCCCTCACTCGTAGAGCAGAGGGAGTGGAAGATTGGCTTGCGCCCTGGCAGCTGAATCTGCTTGCTGTCTGCAAAGAGGTACAGGTACTTCTTGGTCTGCCTGACTGCTGTGCCATCTGGCTGCCTGGACATTATCACATTGCCTACATGGGTGACCCCAGAGGCAATGGAAGAAGCTGCCAGCCGGCCTTGGTCCTCACGAAATTTGTTGACTGCATTGACAAGGGTGTTGACATCCTGAGGGGGATTGGAGGGAAAATGGAGGGAGAAATGGGGGGACAACTGGTATCAAATTTTGGAAGTAAATAAAGTGGAATCCTGCTGTTGATTCCTGCTGATGATTCCTGGCCAAACAATCAGCCCTGTCCTGAATATTGCACGGTACATAACACACTGCCAAGCCCTGTCCAACATTTGCTGCAATGCAGTGAATGCTGCACAGCATTGGACTGTCCAACATTTGCTGCAATGCAGTGAATGCTGCACAGCATTGGACTGTCCAACATTTGCTGCAATGCAGTGGACAATCCACACTCACCTTGTTTGAGTAGTTCATCTCCTTCAGGTAGTTCCTGTACGCCTCCACCCGCTGGTCTGTCACTGTCTCTACAGCCTCATAACCTAGGTTGATAATCTCCTGGTGGGTGCAGTGGCTGTTGACGTTGATCATGCCATTAGAGGCCATCAGGCGCTGCATGAGGCGGTTGAGGGCTGGAGCTGACCATTTCATGAAGAGTGGAACGTTGATGTAGCTGGTGGTGGCGAGTGTATCTGTGTACTGTTCAAACAACGCCCTGGGACGCTTGGCTGAGGCAGGAGTAGTGAGGTATGCAAAGGGAGAGGCCATGGTTGATGCTAAGTTCAAAGTCTGGTTGATGGTGGATGTGTATTAGAAATGAAATAATAAACAGGAGTGAATCAAGAAATACAAAAAAAAATTGGATTCTAGGACCGCCCAATGGCCAGTCCTAGATGTGCCCAATCTGTCCTAGGCACATGTTGATGCTTCCTAGAATCCACTTTTTTGTGCCCAAGGCACAAGTTGGTGCTTCCTAGAAGTTCTGACCTGACCTGGGCACAAATTGGTACGTCCTAGGTTGCAACCATGCATTGGACGAACGCCAGCCGCATTCGAGCGCTTCGCCGGCCTCGCCGGCGGCCGCAAGATCCCCTACACAATTGTCCGAGGCATGAGCGACCACGCTGTGCACACCCTCGTCAAAAGCAGCACCAACAAGGGCCTGTGGCTCCAAGGTTTTGAGGTTCCCGAGGACTTTGCGACGGACTTCAAGTACGCCATCGCCTCGGCCTCCGCGGCGGTGCTGTCGCTGCTCAGGGAGCGGTGCGTCAGGGCCGGCGGGGGCGACGCGGCTGCTGCCTGCAGCTTCTCGGCGGCGTGAGCGCCAGCTCGCCCGGCCGGCGCTGGTCCGAGCACAGTGTTCACGGTGGTGCCCGCGCACCGCAGCCCAAATTGGTCGCAGGCAGGTGGGCACCAAGGCGCTTGATTGGACGGTCGCAGGGCGACACGGCCAGCGCTCAGCACCCCATGGCAGGCGGGGTGTTTTTGCGCTTGTCGGAGGCTCAGCGGTGCAGCACGTACTGGTACTTGAGGGTTCACAGCGCTTGAGCGCGCCGCTGCGGGTGACCATCGTGAGCGCGGCGACGCAGCGCCTGCTTCCCCACTTTTTGGTCTCGACGGTGACGTTTGAGATCAGCTCGCCGTCCAAGGTCACCCGCATGCTGCCGCTGGCCGCGTTGCAGGCGTCGGCGGCGCCGTCGCACGTCGCGGCGAGCGGCGCGGCGCCCGCGGAGGAGTACCGCAGCGTGAGGCCTGTGAGGCAGCCGTCAGCGTTGAGGCAGCAGTCGACCGCGGCTACGGCCCCGCCGGCGCAGCCGTAGCTTTTCGCGCAGGCGCCCCTGTGCGCATCACGTGTGGGTGGGAGTGCGTCCGTGGTGAGGGCGGGCGTGTGGCACTGCAAGAGCGGGTCCGCGGCCGAGCCCTGTTGCCGCAGCGCAGGATGCCAGCGGCACGAGCCTCCGGGCCGCTTGATGCGCATTTCAGGGACATGCAATAATGTATGTGCAGAATGCTTGCCCCTTGTTTCATTGTACGACTTGGGGGGAGGGGGTTAGCAAGATGTTCACGCCGAGAGCAGCGGGGTGCGCGCGGCATCGCGCCACAGCCGGATGCGGTGCGCTTTACTTGACCCCGGTCGCGCTGCAGACAAGATTCTACTCTCACTGTGTCTGAACTGGAAACGAGCAGCCCGAGAAGACCACCGCGAGCACTGTCAACCAGCGCGCCGGCCGCGCCAGGGCCCTGTGATGACCACGCATGGCTGCAGGCGTACAAACAGCACGGCAGAAACAACAATCACAGACTAATGATGGTACGCAGTCTCTGCTGGCTGCCGCGCATGTGCACATGAGTACACCAATGGCCGCGAAAGCAACTGCTATGGTGATGTCATTACTATTGCGACGGGGGTGCTCACACCATGCTGCTGATTACTGCGGCCAGCCTCACCTGCCCTCGTTCGCGCCTGCCCGCGCAGGCCGCTGCGCCGCGTGCCCGGAGACCCTGAGCAGCCTGCGCCTCACCAGCCGCGCCACCCGCGCCTCGCTGGACGGCGCCGTGCGCTGCCTCCGCGTCGGCACGCGCCTCCAGCGCAGGGACGCCTACCTGCTCACAGACCTCGCCGCGGCCGCGCGGCGGCTGACGTCGCTTCGCCTGCTCGACTTCGCCTGCAACCACGAGTCCTACCTCGAGCCCCTCTCCGCCGCGCTGCCGGCGCTGGCGTGCACCCTCGAGACTCTCGTCATCCGCGATGTGCGTCTGTTCAACACAACCAGACACGTCCCCACAGACACCCTGGACGCCCGCGGCGCGCGCGCCCTCGCTGGCGTGCTGCTGCGCCTCGCCCGCCTGGCGCGCCTCGAGCTGCACGCGCCGCTGCCCGGCGCCGCGCTGCTGGTGGCGGCCGCCGCGCGCCTGCCGGCGCTGCGGGCGCTGGTGCTGCCGCGGCCGCCGTTCTGCGAGGCGGCCGGGGACGAGGGCGCGTACGCAGCGGCGATGTGCGGCGCGCTGGCGGCGGAGGAATGGCTGCGGCTCGAGGTGCGTCGGGCCCGCTGCAGGGATCCGGCCGGGGTGCGGCAGTGCGCGCCTCACCGCCGACCGACCCACGCGGCTGTCCGCATTCGACCGGCTGGGAGTGCGCTGGGATGCCCCGCCCAACGGGCTCCCAGGGCTCCTCTGGGCTTCCCGGGTGCGCAGGGCGGAGTGCCGGGTCTTGGCGCGCCTTGATGCAACCCACGCCCTCGCGCCGATCCCTTTGTCCCGCACGGCTGGCTAGCCGGCTGGAGGTCACTGTATAGCATTGCCTCGACCTTGCCGCCCCTGATGCCCAGCAATCTCACTGTCACTGACAGTTCCTTTAGGTAGCGCTGCCAACAAGCTGCTCCACACGTCACCTTTCGCCGCCCCACAGGAGCTCCAAGTCGCTACCCGCGGCCGCCGCCCCCTCGGCCCCGCGGCCGCCGCCGCCCTCGCGGCCGCGCGCCTGCCGGCGCTCTCCCGCCTCTGGACGAACCCCGAGGACGCCCCGCTCTTACTGGCCGCCGCGCCCTGGGCGGCGGGCATCACTTCGCTGTGCCTTGACAGAGACGAGGGCGGGATCTTGGGATACGCCCTCCTCGACTGCCTTATGCTCGCCCCGGGCTCGCGCGCGCTGCGCGCGCTGGGCGCGCTCGGCGGCCGCCTGCGGCGGCTGTCGCTGCGGCGGGCGCGGCTGCGGCCGCGCGAGGCCGCCGACCTCGCAGAGGCGGCGCTCGAGGGGCTGACTGCGTTGGACCTGGAGGGCAACCCGCTGGGGGCGGAGGGCGTCGCCGCGCTGGGCGGCGCGGCGTGGCTGCCGGGCTTGGAGGAGCTAGGCCTGGCCGGCTGCGCCACGGGCGACGCCGGCGCCGCCGCGCTCGCCGCGCTGCCGCTGCGCGCGCTGCGCGCCCTCGACCTGTCGTCGTCGCGCGGCCTCTCCGGCCGCGGCCTGCGCTCGCTGGCGGGCGCGGCGTGGGCGCCGGGGCTCGCGCGGCTGCGGCTG
>NW_014009126.1:0-3786 GCF_000611645.1 Monoraphidium neglectum
GGCGCGCGCAGCGCGGCGAGCGGGCGCGGGCGCGCCGGGACGTGACCCTCGTGAGGGAGCGAGCACCCCTCAGACCCGCTGCCGCGGCTGCCGCTGGGCTGGGCGGCCCCCTTCGTGGGGGCTGCGTCGGGGGCTGGGGAGTGCGCGGCAAATGGGTCCTCGAAGGCCGCCAGAGCCTGGCGGGCGGCCGCCTTCTGGGCAGCAATAGCATCATCGGATTCAAAAGCAGGCAGTGTCGTCTGTTGCTGCTGCTGCTGCTGCTGCTGCTGCTGCTGCTGCTGCTGCTGCTGCTGGGTCGTCTGAGCCGCCTGTGCCTCCTGCAGCCGCTGCACCCGTCGCTCTGCGCCGGCGGCCGCCCCCGCCGCGCCGGCAGCCGCTGCCGCCTGCGCGGCCGCCACCTCCTCATCCACCACCTCCTCAGCCGCCACCTCCTCCTCCTCCGCCGCCGCGGAGTGGCGCAGCTCCAAAAAATGGTGCAACTCGGCGTCCAGAAACTGCTCCAGCCGCGCAGCCTTGGCAGCCGCGTCCGCGACCGGCCACGCCCCGCCCGGTGCGGCGGCCAACGCGGCGCGTGGTACGCGTGTGGGCTGGTGAGGGGGCAAGGGGCTCGGAGAAGCTGAGAGGAAGCTGTCAAGTCGGAGGGCATCCCTGAAGCTGAGTGGAGATTCGGGGAGCAAGAAGATGCTCTGCGGGTGTTGAGGGGGGGGTGAGGGGGGGGTGAGGGTGTATGAGGCGAGAAGCGGTACGCAACGATGAGTGGGAGCGCAGCCCCAGACTGCTTGCACAAGCGTGACCACAGTGAGTGCTGCAAAGCTGCGTGGCCCAGCCGCAGTGGCCGCATGGGCCGCGCCTTACCATGACTCTCGCCGGCTCAGGCGTGCCGCCCGCACTGGCACCGGCGCGGCTGCCAGTCGCGCCCGCGGGGGCCGGAGCCTCCTCAACTTCAATCTCTGGGTGGGAGCTCTGCTGCTGCTGCTGCTGCTGGCTGCTGCTGGGCTGCGCCCCTGCAAATTTGCACCACGTGGGCTGGCGCATGTCCCAGGCATAGGCATGCCGAAGGTCCCCTAGCCCCAGTGCTGCCGTCGCATCCCGTTGGCTCAGCCGTTCCAGGGCAGACTGCGCATCGGCCGCCCATGACACCGCGCGCGATGCAAGAAAAGCGTCGACCGCGGCGGTCTGATGCAGGATTGTGGCGTCCAGCTGCGCGTCAAATGCGGCAAGCGACTGCGTCCGAAGCATGGTGCCCTGCGCTGTTGCGGCTCTGCTGCCGCGCTGCACCTGGCACGCAGCCTGAGAGGTCAACTCTCGTACAACCTGCCAAATGGAACAAAGCGGGGATCAGATATCGACGTTCAGGATGCACATATGCGGGCAAATCCACCCAAGTGATGAGGAGGCTGTACCACGCGGCCCGCATCCTCAGGGCACGTTGCAGGTCGAGCATGCATGAGGACTTACCGTTCAGGCTTGTAAAACTGGGCCTGCTGCGTGCTGCCGACGCATCGACCAGGCCGGCAACCGTGGTTATCTCCAGAGACACCGCATATCGGCTCAAGTCATGCGTTGTGCGCTTGAACTGCTCTAATATTGAAAGACGTGGGAGAACGCCCCGTAAGGCCGCTGGGCTGAATTTGTTTACGTGACGAATTGTGTAGCTGGTTGGCTGTACAGCGAGAAGAAACACTTCAAAACCTGGATTGATACTGCAGATATGTCAAAGGAACGGTCCAGCAGAGAATGAGGCGTGGGATGTGAGGCGTTGTGGATGTCAACGCTCGCGCTTGAGGACTCCGCACAAGGTGACAGGAGCGGCGCTGACGGAAAGGGGCACGCAAGCTGTGATGCATGCATCATAGGCTGTGGGCTATAATCCACCAGGCTGGTCCATAGACAGAATCAATAACACCGTCTGGCACGCTGTGCCAGGTGATTATCTGGCTTGCGGCCTCGTGAGCCATCAACTCGCAAGCCGGGATTACGCACCTCTCAGCAGACCCCGCCCCACCCACCCACTGCCCCCAGGCGTGGGGCCGCCGGCAGCACGCGCCACCTGGCAAGCACCACGTCGCTGATCCCATTAGCTGGTGCTTACCAACCGGTGAGTCTCGATTTTGTCTGCTATTCAGTGGAATCTACAGAGGGTGAGCACACCAGTGCTTATGGGTCAGCAGGACAATGCAAGGGGCCAGGGGACAATCAACACAGATCCGAGGGTCCGCATCACATGCCACTCATGTGGCATACAGGGCGTTGAAGGCAGCTGATGTTGTTTACAGTCTAGTGGCTACCACCCTCGCGTGGGGGTGGTCGTCGACAGACATTGACAAGTTGTTTGGGCCCGTGTCTGCAGGTGAGCTGGGGGCACCCGGCCTTATGGGATGCGAGATGCCTCGCTTACGCCCCAGGCCCACGCACCGCCGACCCTCATTTTGTACTGCCTCCCCACCTGCGTGTTGCCCCTCGTCGCGCCCCTGAGCGTTGCAGCCACCGGAACGCAGGACAGGCGGGGCGCTTGCGGACTTCCCCCCGGCTGCAGCTCTGAATGCCGCCTTGCTGCTCGCGGCACCCGGGCTTGCTGCCCACCTCGCAAAACGCGTTACCACAGGCGTGAGCCGATGTCCGTTTGACATGACAACAACATTTGAGTTTTAGGAAGATTGCTCAAGCCTGCACAGCACCAGGCGCGGCCAGCGCCCGCGGGTCGCCGTCCTCAAAACCAGCGTCCGCCGCCCGCCACATCAGCGCGCGGCCCCCTCCCCGCTGTCACCGCCCCGCGCCGCCCGCCGCCGCCGCCGCAGCCACTGCCGCCGCGGCGCCGCCCAGGCGCAAGGTGCCCGGCTCCGCGCCGCCGCCTGCGTCGTCGTCGCCGCCGCCGCCGCCGCCGCCGCCCCTGGCGTTCGCCGCCATGCGCACCACATCCAGGATGTTCAGTCCCAGCGCGCCCGCCAGCGCGGCGACCACGACGACGAGCATCAGGTTTGGGCCCACCCTGTCGTCCACCCTCTTGTGCCGCATGCTCGTCAGCCGCCGGAACCGCCAGCGGTACACCCAGATCGAGTACGCCACCAGCACGCAGCTCGCGGGCAGCAGGCACAGCGCGGACTTCTCCGCGATATGCATGCGCGGCGGGTCGAGCGGCGAGACGCGGCCGCGCGCGCCGACGGCGAGCATCAGAACCGCTGAGCTGGCGAGGAGGATGGCCATGTGGAGCCACTCCATGAATGCTGCCTCGTTGTGCAGGAAGTCGCGGCACTCCAGCAGCTGCACCGGGTGCCACCGGGGGCGGCTGCGCGTGGCGGGCGGGCGGGGAGAACGGGGGCAAGGCGGGAGGCGGACGGGCGGTGATGAAATCATGAGGGGCAGGCGCGACCGAGCGGCGGCCGATGGCTGGTCAGCGGCATAGCGTTGCGCGGGACAAATCTGGACGATTACGGCCGGGGAGTCGAGCACCCCTTGCTGGCTGGCCGCCCAGGAAGGCATGGCCGACTATGCCCCTGGCTGCAGGCGCCGAGCGTCCCGTGGCAGCCGCACCTGCGCCGCAACCCTGCGTGCGCCATAACCCCGTCCTCCAGCGCCGCCGCCTCCCGCTTCGCGCGCCGCCGCTCCATCCGCCGCCGCAGCGCGCCGAGCGCGCCGCCGCCGCCGCCGCCCCAGCCGCCGCTGCCGGCCGCGGCCGCATCGGCGGCGGCGGCGCCGACAAGGCTCGTGACACTGCCTCCCACCATCACCCCGCGGAGAAGGCGCGCGCCAGGGCTCAGCGGCTGGCGGCCCGCGCCGCCATCATCA
>NW_014009126.1:4126-4725 GCF_000611645.1 Monoraphidium neglectum
ATCGTCAGTGGCCGGCGCGGTCGGCAGCAGCTCGCTCGGCGCCTCGGCGCTCCCGTCAGAGGCGGCGCCGCTGCTGCTGCTGTCTCCGGACGCCACGCCCTCGCCCCACGTCACGCCGCGCTCCCCCTGCTGCCGCTGCCGCCGCCGCTGCCGCGCCGCGCCTGGCGCGCTTCCCGTCGCGGCGGCGGCGGGCAGAGGGGCAGACCCAGCAGGGAGCGCTGCGAAGGGAGTCGCGGCGTCCGAGGTTGGGGAGGCGTCCCCAGAAACAACATCGCTGTCGCTGCCGCCGCGCGGCCCCGCCCCGCCTCCCGCGCCACCGCTCCCGTTCCGCTCGCCGCCGCGCCTCCGCCGCCGCTCGCTCGGCGCCCCCCGAGCTGCGCTGCGCCGCGGGTGATCAGCATCGCCCTCGCCCGCACTTGCACCCGCGCCTGCATCGCCGCCGTTGCTGCCGTTGCTGGCGCCACAGTTGCTGCGCCGCGGCCGGGCGCCACCTCGCGGCGGTGTCTGCTGCTCTTGCCCGGCGGCTGCGGCGCCCTCGCCTCCGCCGCTGCCCCCGCCGCTCAAGCGGCCGCTCGTCCAAGACACGAAAGACTGGCGCA
>NW_014009125.1:0-776 GCF_000611645.1 Monoraphidium neglectum
CCCCACGCAGGCAGCGGCATCAAAGGAGCCTCGTCCTCGCCGTCCGCCACATCAGCCCGTCGCTCGCCCCTGCTCGACCGACCGCACCCCAAAACCTCACGCCTGAACGCGTGCAGCGCCCAAACAAACACCCAAAACACTCAAGTTTGCCGCCCCTCCCCACCGCCCCTCACCCCCCCTTCCCCTACCCCCGTCCGCGTCCTCAGGAGCGCTGCGCGCTGCTGGAGGCGGTTGCCTACGACTGCCAGCTCAGCCACCAGCCGGACGAGGCGCGCGAGCTGTTCATGGCGGCGCGGCGGCCGCGCGCGGCGCTGCACATCGTCAACCAGCAGCTGTCCGCGGCCGTCCACGAGACCAAGGGTGCGGGCGCGCGTCCCGCCCGGGGCCCTCATGCCAGGGCCTGAGGCATTGAAGGAGAAGTCGGACGGCCTTGGCCTGGATGTGTGTGCGTGCGATTGCACACTCCCGTGTCCTTGGATACGGACCTTGTGCAAGCCCCTCCAAAGCCCGAATCGCTGCAATCGGGACTGAGCGCCCCACAAAATGTACCCTCGTACTGTGCCCCCGCCCAGGCGCCATGTCTCCAGGGATCCAGGAGCTTATAGAGCGCGGGCAGGCGGCCGTGGAGGCTATGCGCGGCTCCGCGGCCGACGACGTGGTGGGTTGGCGGCGGCGATGCGCCCGCCCGGCGCCTGTGGGCCCACTCGCCGGCCGTGGTTCCTGCGTGTGCCCTCGCGACCGCACCGGGACATAGAGGCACGCGCAGGTCCAAGGTG